>NW_022702359.1:110519-119562 GCF_011630105.1 Anneissia japonica | reverse complement strand
TCGGCAAACAAAGAATATACAAGTTGAAACAATAAAGAAGTACTGTTTATCAAAAGGTGTAATTCAACGGAGTACCCAAGGTTCAGGTAGTTGTGATATATATGGCATCACCAATCACTCCCTATGACCAATAGGAATTGAGAATTACAGTGGCCTTATTTTATGCCAGGGGAGTGACCACATTCCAAAATAATGCAGACTGCTTAATCAATTTATTTATTATCTTTAAGGGGGTCTTAGGTAGCTGTCTAAACGACCCTACCATGTGAAGATATATGAGGTCGTTGGACTTTATATACAAGATGGTTAAATAGTTAAAGTTAAAATAAAGTGAAAATTCTCTAAAAATACACACACCATGTTTGATAATAGTGGTATGAAACTGCTACAGACTTAGCAGTAGCAAGTGTTACATTACTTGTTACAATTCACCCATCTCCAATAGACAGAATTAGTGACTAATATAATAATAATAATAATAATAATAATAATAATAATAATAATAATAATAGTAATAATAATAATAATAATAACACGAACATGTTATAGTAGGTATAAAATCAAAACAAACGGTAGGTGGCTGTTTTTTCACACAATAACAATAGGCCTAATCAGCCTCTGCTCGAGTAGATTTCGATAGTTTTTAAACTCCTCAAACTTATTTATTTGTGCATGTTATTGTGAAATAACTCATCGAAGAGTCTAGTTAAATATTTATCTAATAATAGTAAGAAAAGTATCTTCTATGATAACCTCATTACATTTTATACGATTTAATATACACCACTTTCGACTCCACTCAGTGCATTATCATAGGACTTCGCATTGTAAACAGGAATTTATACCGAAATTCGTTGACGTCATCTTTAGTGGCTAATCGGTCTATAACAAAACAGGAATCTAACCACACTTTATCTTTATCTTGGAATAAACACCTGGCCTGTGGTTCTGTGACAGCTAATTATAATATTAGGTACCGTACCAAACCTTACCTATTGAGACACTTATATTCAACTTGTTTGTAGTAGTAGGCCTGTCATTTGTAGTGTTAACTAACTTTGTCTTACTTATTATCGTAGTAGAGGAATAATTACAGCAAGCAATATAAATCGGTGGTATTTACAAACACCGAACGGTCAAACTCAGGTCATGCTTAATACATCAGTTAGTATTCACAGGGAACAGTGAAGCTGGTATTCATACATCTCACTAAACCAGGGTGACCACTCGCAATTTTTCATATACCAAAGGTCTGCGACGAAATTACCCAAGATTCAACAAAAATTTCCCAAAATTAAGTTTCCAGAAAATCCATTAAAAACGGGGTTTTCATATGTATAGTTTCCCTTTTGCTTTTATAAACTCTATTTTATTGTAATTGTCTGTGTTAATAATTAAAATTAATATTCATGAGGAGATAGGAACGATAGATAATTACGCCTCTCAGTCGGCCAGTAGCGTTATCAGTAGATCAGTGACGAAGTTGTATTATGTGTGCATTAATTATAGTTAAGATCAAAAAGCAACGCAAATTACAATAAACAATTCTGAACTCATGTTTTTAGCAATTAAAAGTCAATTAACAATATTATGTGCACTTCGTTGACTTCTGTTTACTTAAATTGACTGAAAATATACATTGTTACTTCTTTATTCTTCTTCTATGACAAAAAAAAATATTTTTTAAAAATAAAATACCCAAGGATCTGAACAGATTGAATACCCAAGAACCCAAGACCTTAAATAGCTCCCTCTATAATTCTGCCCTAAACCAGAGTATGTGGAAAAAATAATGCAGCAGATCTGCTTGGATCTGCCCTTGTGATCAGCGATGTACTGCCTGTATGCAGCTTTAGGCCTAGGCGGAGAAAAATAAATCCACTGCAAATCAAATTAAGTAGCAAATTTACATTATTATTTAACATTATCACGCATAATTATTAAATATTGGATTTTCGTTGTTCTCTGCATATTTTCCATGTAAAACGATGCCTCGCATAAATGTTGTTATGCCTCTCACTTTTGGGAATGGTAAAACGATGCCTCGCATGAATCGTTGTTTTGCCTCGCTGCCTTGCATGCCTCGCACTTTAATACTACTCATTGGTTACCAGCTGATGTTCTTGGACTACACTCCGAGTCACCTTCATAGAGCAGGTCTTTCCCGTCGATATGATACAAAGTAAGGGCCTCTCTTGTGGAGCTAAGCCCTTCTGCTGGCTCATTCTTGAAAACATTTGATTTCATCGAGAAAGAGAGAATAATAATCTTGCTGCTGGTAAAGGGCTGAGAGGGCAGTGTACACAGATCCTCGTTCCACAATTATCTCTGTGATGCATGACTGGAGTAAATTGAAATATTTAAATAACATCTCAATTACTTAATATTTGTAATTTACTCACTAAAACAGATTATTTTAATTTTTATTATTGATATTTATTATCTGTGGCTGGCATCGGCGCTGGTGAACCAGCCGCTCCTCACCCATAGTTTGGTTGATAGAACCAAGTCTTCTCAGATAAGGACTTAAAATGGATGCTCAGTCTATACTGTATATCTTCCTCATGTGCACTTTCAAGATGAGTAGGGTGTTACCCCGATGTTATGGTTCATTTCAACCCCTGTTGTTCTGGAATGATGTGAACATGTAGCTACTATAATATAAACGCTTCTATTTTTATACCTCCTTGTTCTTTATGACTGCTAGTCATGGACACAGGGGTCCCAAGTTGGAAGAATCCTCATCTGGGAGATCTGTTTAAATGAGCTTTCTTAACTGTCACCTAAACATATTCTGCCATGGCGGTTGATAACTATTGGCTCTGAAATCCGGGAGACAATTGATAACAGTATTAAAAATTGAAAGATTCTTTCTTGCTCGCGGAAGTGCGTGAGGCCTTCTCGGTTTCCGGGAGACTCTCGCAACTCCCGGGAGACTTGGGACCCATGCGGAACACGCCCATACGCAATTCAGCAAAAACAAAGCCGCAAATTATGGGTTATTCTTTTACCTTTATATATTAATATAATTATCATAAAACTGTTAAACTTCAAGGGGAAAAGCTCTGCCCACTTCAGCGTATTTGACACTTTCAAAAAGTCATGTGTTAGCACTTAAAAAGGTAAAAATCGGCCAATGTATGGGGCAATATTTATTAAATATCCTGTGGAATTTTAAGGCCTGGGCCTTGCTAGCTGATAGCTGTTATGCCATTGTTAACAGATATAGAATTGTAACAATAAAATACATACCTTGGTCTTCGTGTTGAGATTATCAGTTCTGTAGCTGTAAGGTCTTTTTGATCATTGCTGAGACTGTTATATGCATATTCCTATCATTGAAAAGCAACATAAAATAGAATGTATTTATTACTGAGACCATGTGGGTAACTGCAGCATTTAAGAGATAAAACAGAGAAAAATTAATTTTTGTTAGGTTTCAAACATGCATTGAATAGAAATATAATTGGATAATGATACAAATATATCAGATATACTATTAAACATCAATTGAGAATATACCAGTACTGCAGAATGTAAAAAACAACATAGAATTTGTTTCAATTGAAAATCAAGATAGATTCGTGTTCCTTATCATGGGCTGGTAATCAGATTACTGTACCAAAATCAGAATTGAAAACTGCTCAAGAAATCATACTTTGTGTGCTGGACATGGAATCAATTTAATCAATTCTCTGCCAAAGAATGGTTCTTCAGCATTATGAAAAAAAAAAAAATCTGTTTTTTTTTTTAATTTTACCCTGTTTCAACTGCTACAAGCACTCATCTTAAGAAGAAACATTCCTACATTCCACTACATCTATACCTCATAAATATCAAACAGCAAAAGGGGTGGGTAAAATTTCACAATTTGCACATGTAGACAGGGTTGCGGTAGTTGATTATGGCTAGTATTTTTTTTCCTGCATCCACAAGGAAGTAGTCAAAACTACCGCAACACATACCAAGTGGAATTGACTAATAAAAAGTTGTTATTCACTTAATATTTATGAGGTATTGTAAACTACACTGCTGAATACAGAATAAAAGAAATAAAATAAAAATTGTGGGAAAATTAAAATAACTTGTGTTACCATAAATTTATGGAGTAGTTCTGCAGTTCTTTCATGCCAAATACCACCGTGAACTGTTAGGTTGGCTAAAAACTCCACGCTATCCATCGCAGGATTGATTTTATCTTCTATACTGTTGTCAAACACACGTTTGGTTTCATCTCCAATGGTAGGATCAAGGAAAAGGCTGCTGTCATCCTTAAAGTCACCGACATCTTTCGCAATAGCATCAAAGCGAGTGTTACGCTGAAGGACAATTTTGACTTTCTTGGCAGGTACAATTGCACATGGTTGCGGTAGTTGATTATGGCTTATATTTTTCCCTGCATCCACAAGGAAGTAGTAAAAACTACCGCATCACATACCAAGTGGAATTGACAAATGTAATGTTGTTATTCACTTAATATTTATGAGGTATTGTAAACTACACTGATGAATACAGAATCAAAAAATGATATAAAAATTGGAGAAAAATTAAAAATAATTTGTAGTTACCATAAATGTATGGAGTAGTTCTGCAATTCTTTCATGCCAAATACCACCGTTGACTGTAAGGTTTCCTACAGCAAGACTCACGTCATCCATAGAGTTGGCTGAAAACTCCACGCTATCCATCGCAGGATTGATTTTATCTTCTATACTGTTGTCAACCACATCTCCAATGGTAGGATCAAGGAAAAGGCTGCTGTCATCCTCAAAGTCACCGACATATTTCACAATAGCATCATCCGAAAAGCTCCGAGACACATCAGATGTTTCTGGAAAAATTAAGGAAATAAAATTCGGACTCATCACATATAAATTTTGAGAGCCTAATGTCAAAAAGAGAGGAAAATGATGGTGATGACAATGAAATAAGATAATAAATGAATGATAATGATGTAATAACAAAAAGATGATTAAATGATATTGATTATAATGAGCGGTTAGAAAACTTTATTGTAAAAGAAGCATGATGAATGGGAAGAAAAAGATGATAATGATGACAACAAGCAATATGTTACTGCTTAAGATGTACTGTATGTGAAATACAGTGTACAGTAAAAATGGCCCAGGAAAGAAAGAGCTCCTGAAAGAATGGCCCTTGAGAATAAAATGGCTACAGTAAATCTGGCCCCAAATGACAGGTAGGTAAAAATGGCCCCAATGATAAAATTCTGTATTAAATCTTTCAATTATTTAAATGCTCCAAAATAAAAATTGAACAATAAATTAACATAAATACTTGCATCGTTGGGTAAGTTCAAAATCACCGCAAACCACTTTCCATTTGGTAATTAATTTAATTACATAATTGATATTTTTGGTTCAATTCTTAATCATTAAATTTTTTAAATATTAGGTACTAAATAGCCTGTATTCCAGGCTGTTCTTCTTTGTTAACAAAGCTCAATTTGCCACTGGTGTAAAATGTCATTCTGTAATTGTCATTTGGTAATAGTTACATGATTTACACTCTGTCATAATCACTAAGTCTTCATCTAATTATTTAGTTAAACATGTTGTATTATAGGTAAGATATTACAGAATCACACACATTCTTTAAAAACATAATACCTATTAAGAATTCACAAATATAATTAATAAAATAATGTGTCCATTTGGCATCATTTCATAATGGTCGTAATCAATAATCAATAACTCTGTTAAAATTTGACATTGTAGCACCAGCTCCCCCCTCTGGCGCCACTACTGCAGTTTAGTTGGTATTTTTGGTAAAGTCATCATGTGGGGATCTTGGAACTGCCCGTCTGACGAGACATTTCTGCTAGAATAACGGGTCAGAGGTCAATAAAGGTAATTTATGGTCAAGTTTTCTATGAAATAATAATAGGGAATATTAAACATTTGTAAATATACCAAATATAATTATATGCACATCATATAAAAAGCTTATAAAATTGTCTATCCATTGATACTAACTTGTTTTTGTTTCTTGTTTTAGGTACTTTTTTGGGTAAAATCACAAAATTGTTTTCATTTTTTGTCAAAATTTTTTATTTTTTGTTTTCATTTTATTTTAGAAATTACCTTGAACTTTATACTTAGAATATTAGGAAGCATTCTGGATATATTGACTTCACTGCAGATTATGACACTTCGTGGAGGCACTGTGTAGCATATAATATATATAAAGTATACATATATTATAAACCAAGGTAGCCATTTACACTGTTAAATTATATATAAATCATCCAAAAAAAAAAAAAAGAAAGGTAGATACAGTGTATTCATATTTGTTACTATATATTTCTAGCCATATCACACCAGATCTGACGCCCTCTCGAATTTACGGTTATTTGAATCTGTACGATTACACAAGTACACACATTGACATTATAGACCGCGATAACATGTATGATTATAAAAGCAGTTCAACTAGTTAGAAAAGTCAGGTTATTGAAATGAGAAACTGAAGTAACAATATTTGAAATCCTAGTCTTCAGAAATATATGGATATTCTTAGCTATTAATCCCATGACAATCTCCACTGTTTCTCAACACCCAGTGCCACATGGTGTCATAATCTGCTGTAAGGTCTATGAATCCAGAACAGTTCCTAATATTTTACTGTAAGTATAAAGTTCCAGGTAAAAATTCCAGTTGAAACCAATTGGAAATGTCAACTGGTACAATTTGCCCAACATGTTTTTAACTGGTCTAAATGAAATTAAACTGGCCACTTGGTTTTTCCAGATGCTGAGAAAAATGAATGCATTTTTACATCTGTTTACAATGAAAGATTTAATATTTGATCACATGTCAATTCATCAAACCATGCATCGACCATGAAAACAAACCCAATAAAATATTTTTGACACAAAAACCATGACCTGATATTATTTTAAATGTTGTAAAGAGTGAGCTAGTCAGTTCCCAATATTTTTTCATATTTTAAATAGAAAAACTTGTGGTCCAACATATTTTTCCATATACAGTATTTGATACTTGTTCTCATAAAAACACATTTGCAAAGCAAACACTGTAATAAAAAAGTAACTTTATTCTGACAAGCATAATTTGCTTAACAATTAGTGTTTAGACCATTATCCAGATTTTCTGTTAAATGTTAGTTAGTTAAATATAGTTATTACTTATTATAAGCGACGTTCAATCATGCCTACTTTACTCTCATCGGTGAAATATGTACCATTTTATATGTCGTATCTAATTAATTTTAAGGAACGCAATTACAATTTATTTCAACACTACATTTCCAAAATAGAGTGGCGAAATAGATGGGGACCAGGGAGGAGGGGCTTTTTACAGATGGAGCTTAGACCATGGTTTGGGCTATTCTGCGGTGACCAATAAGTTTGTGATTCTGTTTTTGAAATTTTTCAGTAATTGGTCGTTTTTTGTGGAAGTTTTGATGTTTTTCTTTATACTTCTTTATTGGAAGTAACGATGTGTTTTTCAAGTACATACCTGATTTTTTTTGTTTCTCAAAGTCTAATTCTATGGAGGGGATTGAGTAGTGCCAAAGTGCGAGCCAACCAGTCATGCCAGCCAATGCACGAGTCATGCGAGCCAATGCACGAGTCATGCGAGCCATACATTTTAAATCTTTTTTTTTTTTTTTTTTTTTTTCAGGTTCAGTTTTGGAAACACATACCCTAGCCTATATTCTTTGGCCTAGTAGATGCAAATGAATAACACACCAGGGAGCTTTGCCTGTGTATTCCAGTACACACACTTTTGGACTTGGTTACTTTTCCGATCCTAAAGTATGCAGCGCTGATATATGTAAAATACAGATATATAGATACATACATACATACAGATACATATACTTATATATATATATACACTATTTATTTATATAATATTTATATATTTATTTGTATATTCATTTTTATATACTTATTTGTATATATATATTTATCTATCTATCTATCTATCTATATATATACTGTATTATTATTTTATATATATACTGTATTTATTTATATATTATTTATATATTTTTATATTTATTTGTATATATATATTTATTTGTATACTGTAATTATTTATATATTTATTTAAATGTTATTATATATTTTCTTGTATATTTATTTGTACAGGTATTTATATATATATATATATTTATATATTATTTATATAATTATTTACAATTTTTATATATATTGTTTGTATATATATATATATATATATATATTAGTATGTTCATATATTTATTTATATTTATATATATAGATTTATATATTTATTTGTATAATTATATATATATTAATATATTCATATATTTTTTTATATATCTATATATATTTATATATATACATTTTTTTTTATTTGTTTATATATTTATTTATATATTTATTTCTTTGTATATATATTTGTATATTTATTTATACTGTATATATTTATTGTCACAATATGCATTGTGCGTATAACAAAATATATATATAAAAAATATACATATATAAATATATAAATAAATATATAAATGAATATATGAATAATTACAGTATATATAAAATAATACAGTATATATAAATAAATATATAAATATATATACAAATAAATATATAAAAATAAATATTCTAGCAAATATATTGATATATATATAGATAAATATATGAATAAATATATAAATAATGTATAGATATGTATATATATATATATAAATATATGAACATATTAATTTATATAAATATATATACAAAAAAATGTACAAACAAAATAAAAAAATTTTAAGTACTTTTATAAATATATAAACATATAAATATATACATAAATATAAAATATATATAAATACGTATACAAATAAATATATAAATGTATATATAAATAAATATACAAATAAATATACAAACAAATATAATATATAAGCATATAAATAAATATATAAATAATTACAGTATATATAAAATAATAATACAGTATATATATATATATATATATATCTATATATATATACAAATAAGTATATAAAAATAAATATATAAATAAATATATAATAAATA
>NW_022702359.1:109515-110489 GCF_011630105.1 Anneissia japonica | reverse complement strand
TATACATAAATGAATATATAGATAAATATATGTATATATATATATATATAAATATACAAATAAATATACAAATGTTTCTGATATGCCAATAATAATAGAATCAACCTTAAAATCTTTTTTTGGCTATTTTTTATGAAGTTATAGGCGATTATATACGATTTTACCATGACGTCACTGGAAAAAATAACAAAAGATCGTGTAAATAGCGCCGCGTAGGGTATCCACAGCGTAGGGTATCCGCCGCGTACGATCTTTGCGTGCATGCTGGCATGCTGTAACAATCACAATTTACAGCCATGGTTACAGCATACACGCAAAGATCGATTTTAAGGTTGATTCTATTATTAATGGCATATCAAAAATCCACTCTAGAACAAAAAATCATTTAAACTACAGTATTAACAACTTCTATATTCTTGATCTTCAGATGTAGTATGGTCGTAGATATGGCAGACTTTTTCTTGTCGAAAATGATGATTCGAATAAAACAAATTTATATTTGGCCAATTAGCACTCACCGCCACGAAAAATAGAAATTTCAGAAGAAAAAAATGTTGCTTTATTTTTATTTTTTGGGCCTACCATGTTGTTTAATACGACAAATAATACAGTAAATTTAAAGTGTTTAAAATGTTGTATATCGCAGGGAAATATGCAAAGGAGCGGAAATCAAGCTTAATTAGCAAAAATCTAATGATGGTCACCGATAGGGTATTTTATAAACCGAGAGAAAAAAATGGAAAACAGATAGGAAAATCCATAACTGTGAGTGAGGGGACACAATCTTATAAATATTAACACTATATTTGGGGTTTACATTTCTTCTAATAACAAAAAAAAAAATGCAAAAAAAAAAAAAAAAAAGAACAAAGTCATTCTAATCTAAAAGAACAAGATTGCACACTGTCGAAAAAAATATATGATCATATGCTAAGGTCTGCTAAGAGAAGCTTATCCGACTTTAAAGGACGTTC
>NW_022702359.1:104745-106596 GCF_011630105.1 Anneissia japonica | reverse complement strand
TGTTATGTACCTTAATTTTCCGTTTGCGTTTTTTAGCGTGCACGTACGCGTGCGTCAACATTTATATATGCATAAAACCATGAATATTTTTAATCAGTTATAGCTCCTTAGGATGAAAGGTGACCCCCCAATTTTTATTACATATTCTGAAAGCACATGAGTTGTAGATACGATTTTATAGATCATAATGGCTGATCGGACATTGTGACGTCATCATATTGCCATTTGAATTAAAAAAAAATGAATTTTTATTTATGACGTTATTACTTTTAATCCTCGTTTGAACGTACTCGCTTATCTTGATTGATTGTCTCCCACCTGTGAGTATGTTATAGCTAAATCAATTCTCTTTCGGGCGTGTCCTTTTATTTTTTATTTTGATGACGTCATCATGGTCAAAAAGAATGCTTTTTTTGGAGCCTTCTCATCTTTCTTTCTTAAAAGATGTAAACACATAGAGGGCGGCAGACTGTATTTCGACACTATCAGACCGATAGTTCGTATACTGTAAAGGCAAAATTCGTGTGGCATTACCAACCAACAGGGGGTTTTAAATTAAACTTGACAAGGTTTAAATTCATGTGCCATTACCGTCGTCAGGCACGTCGTATAAGGTATTCGTACTTGTGCGTTAAAATTTTAAAATTGTTAATATCACTTTTCAGATAAAATAAAGCACGTTTCAGGTCATTTTGAATATTCCAAAACTTTCCAAAATTTACGCGCCGTACGCTCATTTCCACGCCCACAGCACGTACTGAAGCTGGAAATTTCGTTTTGGTTACATGTGTTGGGTTTGTGACACTATATTAATACTACCGTGCGCACGGACGTTAAGACGTATGTGTACACATTCGTAAGTCCTTAAAATGCTCAAAATTACTCTTTTCCTTTAAAATTCCTTTTAAAATGCTCAAAATTACTCTTTAAATAGAGCATGTTTTAGCATATAATACTTTTCAATCAGAACCGTACGGCGGATCACCTAACTCGTCCTCAGTGACGAGTTCAAATCTAGTTATTGTTATTATTGTTATTATTATTATTTTTATTATTATTATTATTATTATTATTATTATTATTATTATTATTATTATTATTGTTGTTGTTATTATTGTTATTATTGTTGTTGTTAATATTATTATAAGGCCTATTATTATTATTATTATTATTATTATTAACAACACGATATTCAAACTTAAACAATGATTAATTTAGTCTTTTTGCAAGTACACGACTTTTAAAATCAATCAAGAGATTTTTGCTTTTCTCCCCTTTTTAACTTTCATTTTGTATTAGTAACATTGTGACTACACTATTTTGAGTGAAAATAATATCAGTCTATTGTCAAATAAAGTGAAATCACCTCGACCTGACAAAATAAAGTAAAATTATCAGCCATACATATTGACAAATCAAAAAAGCCCCAAAAAATACGAAATGGTTCTTCTGACAACATTATCATTCAAGAGCGAGAATAGCCTAGCAAAAGTGTTTCACGCTGACATCAGCTTTTGGTCTTTCCACAGTCGTATCTGGCAAATACTTGTCGGATTGTTGTATTCCCTTCTGCATTTGGAAGGCAATTCTTTTCTGATTGCTAGTATTTGTTTCAATTGTATTGCTTGAAAAAGGTCACCGTCATTTTTCACTTTTCTATTGGTGCTATGCTGACCGCCCACCGCGCGTAGAGGCTGCATTTTGACCTCTTTTTAGTGACTACGTTTAATTTGCCATTTCGGCTGTTCACCAATCAAATATCTTGTTGTTCATTCCCCCCAGTAAACGGAAAGCTGAATATTCATAGATTCTTCTCATATAAAATATATAAATTGCAATTGGATGAAAAAA
>NW_022702359.1:102195-104724 GCF_011630105.1 Anneissia japonica | reverse complement strand
AAATCACCATCAAAACACTAATTTCAATATGAATGAACAATCCTGTCTAGGCATTATGCCCGAAAAAATGCGAAGCTTTGGTATAGCCTTCCGCTACCATTGTCAGAGGTCTAAAAGCCCTGGCCTTAAAAAAAATTACCTCCAGCGACTTCGTTTGCTTTAAATTGCCATTTCGGCTGTTTACCAATCAAATATCTTGTTGTTCATTCCCCAGTAAACGGAAAGCTGAATATTCATAGATTCTTCTTATATATATATATTTATTTGGTATAGGCTTCCGCCATTGTCAGAGGTCTAGAATCCACCATCAACTAAACTGCCTTAAAAAAAATAAAAATTTGGTTCGTGTGGGAATCGAACACACAACCTCCATGTTTGCTATTCATTATCCACCATCAAATAAACTGCCTTAAAAAAAATACAAACAAAAAAACAAATTGGTTCGTGTGGGAATCGAACACACAACCTCCAGGTTTGCTAATCATTATCCACCATCAACTAAACTGCCTTAAAAAAAAAAAAAAAAAATTGGTTCGTGTGGGAATCGAACACGCAACCTCCATGTTTGCTATTCATTATACACCATCAACTAAACTGGCTTGTTCGATTCCCACAAGAACCGATTTTTTTTCTTTAAGGCAGTTTAGTTGATGGTGGATAATGAATGTACAGTATTGTAATCGTTGATGGCGTCGCGAAATAACAACAAACAACAATTTTTCATGTCCGAGCCTAGGCCATCATGGAAGCTCACTGGCTCCTGTGTAATTCATGTTGAGCCAACTGCAGACGAAAAGGTTACAATCTTTTCAGAGATAAGCCGGAAGAAAGTTTTAGACAGTGCCCATGAATGGAAGGATTTTAATACTGAGAAATGGAAGTTAGTGAAGTCCTTGGCTTGCTTAACCGTTTTTCTTCAATCGTCGCTTCCAACCGTCTAGGCGCGTCTAGCCTAAAGAGGGCCTACATAGCAGGTCGAGATCCATGAAAAGTCGTATATAAAGATGTGGGTTAGAAACATCTTTATATTTGCACAAGTAATTAAAATTGTTTATTGAGCAGATTAATCACACTGATAAACAATTGTACTACATTCGGCTGATGTACAGTATATGAACTTCTATTTAGAGACATAATTTCAAGATATAATTTCATTTTTTTCTTTCCAAAAATCTTAATAAACGTTAACTAGCACCTTATATCGACTTTTGAATGGTGAAAATCGGCTCAGTATAACCCATTTTACCGAGTACAAATTTTAAGTTAATAGAACATACTACTGTTACATCTTCTAGTTTTCCCCCACCGTTGTATTTAGGTACGCCATGGCTGTAAATTGTGATTGTTACAGCAAGCACGCAAAGATCATACGCGGCGGATACCCTACGCGGTGGATACCCTACGTGGCGCTATTTACACTATCTTTTGTTACTTTTTCGCCATTGACGTCATGGTAAAATCGTATATAATCGCCTATAACTATAACCAAAAAACGATTTTAAGGTTGATTCTATTATTAATGGCATATCAAAAATCCACTCTAGAACAAAAAATCATTTTGCTAGTTCCCTTTAAGAGATTATTACTCAGTGAATGAGTAGCCACTAGCAAAGCCCAGATCTTTGTTGAGTCCGTTGTTATGCGATTTGATACGCATGATC
This sequence comes from Anneissia japonica, assembly GCF_011630105.1. Classification (NCBI taxonomy): domain Eukaryota; kingdom Metazoa; phylum Echinodermata; class Crinoidea; order Comatulida; family Comatulidae; genus Anneissia; species Anneissia japonica. The sequence continues at coordinate 103,063 of NW_022702359.1, read as the reverse complement.
CAACGTAATTCGGAGCAACGTCTATGTCTCGTAGATTTGTAATTACAATCTAATATGATGAAACGTAAAGTTGTCTATGGAGTGCCCCTGAGAGTTAAAATGGCTCACAGGATAAGAGTAAGGGACAAAGGGTAAAAATCCATCTGAGGAAAATCTTTTCCCATTGAAGATGCCTTTATCACCCGGGGAAGTGTCTGAAACTCTCAAATTTGGCGCGCTTCGTGCGCATTTTTTTTTTTATTGGGGTAGGCCAATTTCCTCCAAAAATTGCAAATTTTTGCACAAACTCCCTAAAAATTTTAGGGAGTTTTCATCAATTTCAACGAAATTGGACTTAAAAACATAACAATTTTGGTGCGCTTCACGCGTATTTTTTAAGGGATAGAGCTTGTGCTTGCCCTTCTTTGCCCTCTAAATAATTTAAACACATAATAGTCCCAAACTCAAGAAAGAAAATTTAAGATAGATCGTTTTACCTAAAAGAAGGGCCTCAATGTGTAATGATGGTGAAAGAATATAGTGAGAAACCTAGTGTCCAAAAACTATAATCTACAGTGTTTTCACAGTCATAGCACTTACAAAAAGGCGTGCACACGACATTGTTCTTTTTGCAGGAACTAGTTTTTGTGCAATTTGATTCAGTCTGTTCTATTTTCTCTATGATTCAGCATACCAACAATATCAGGAAAATGTAATAAAATTGCTTTGGGCAAGCCTATATCGCGAAATGACAGTAGGGACCACACTAATATGTTTGCAATAAATAAAGCCCTAATGAAAATGCTTATACGGCCTTCCAGGCCTCATCAGTGCAGCTAGGGTATAGACCCAAACGAAACGTTCGACCAGCCTGGGTAGGGCCCAAACT
>NW_022702359.1:101385-102003 GCF_011630105.1 Anneissia japonica | reverse complement strand
ATGGAAATTTTTACAATTTAAAATTTTTTAAAAACAAAAAAATTTTTTTCAGTGAAAAAAATCACAATCACACAGTTTTCACCCTGACTGGATAACCTGAAAAAAAAAAAAAATAAAAATAAAAAGATTTAAAATGTATGTCTCGCACTTTGTCACGACCCGAGAGGATTTTACCGCCACACGTGTGTACCAACCTTCCAGGCCTAGCAGTCAATATCCTGACTACAATACAGCTGAGAGGAGCTCATTAGACCTGACCGCTGTCTAACCAAGTAGAAGCAATGCTTTTATCAAACGACGCTGCGAAAGCCAAGCCACGCCAAACAAGGTTCGAAGGGAGGGGTTAAAGCTATACTTCGGATATGTAAGTACAAACCACCTCTGTCCTCCATTCTAACGGGAAACACTCAACCATTGAGAAGTAATAAGTTGGATGAACTAAAGGTACAGATCACCTTTTTGAATACCGTGATAGAATATTCTTTGCTTTTCTGAGAAGTGGTATAGGAGACCGATACAGCAAATGACACATTTATTGATGGCTTTACAGGCCCGTATTTAGGGGGGGGGGGGCCTTCGTCCAAACCCCCCTCCCCCCCCCCCCCCCCGCCCGAAAAA
>NW_022702359.1:86960-101375 GCF_011630105.1 Anneissia japonica | reverse complement strand
TGAAAATTAGGAAGATTTTTTCATTGCCGTTTTATTCTGTAGGCCTACAAAAGCGGGCTAAAACAAAAATAGTACATACATGTAGTTAGGGATCCCAGGCCAACTATTTAAAATGAATCTTGGAGAATTTGATTGAGTTTACTAATAAATTTACTATTATGATAAAACCGAAAAAAATTATGATAAACGATGCTTATTTCGTTAATTACAGGAAATTAAAGTTAATTAATTAGGATCACGAAATAATTCGAGTTCTCTAAAAATAAACAAAGTCTACCGCCCCCAAGGGAATAATTATGAAAAATGACGTCATTTTTTGCTAATTAAAAGCGCTAATTTATAAGAATCTAAAACTAGTAAATCTTTCGTACAGCATAATTTTTTTTATTAAATGTTTTTAATGTCTTATAAAATAATGCTTTAGCTCAATAAATCAATGATAAAATTAGCGTGGGAACGAAAAATTAAAATTAAAAAAAAAAAAAAAAAAAATTAAAATTAGTGTGGGAACGACAAATTGATTCCGTGAAACTTTGGTAATTTGCTTTCACTTCGAACAGCACGCGTGCCCGTGAGAAACGGAGCGTAAGCGGTATCCAACAGCAACCAATCGGTTTTGCCATAGCGCGCTACGTCATCGGGATATTCCCTTTGTAATTTCCGCAATTGATTTTCCAGCCGCTTTTTAACTTCTGCATGTGAGCCTAGCCGAAAATCGTAAAATACGTATTAAAATCTTAGATTTCAACTATTTTTATATCTGTATAAAAAGTCGCTAGGCCGAAATAGAAATTTTTCTTACTTTTTGAAAGAAAAGATTTTTTTGAGCTTCTTTCTAGCAAGGTAATTCAACAAAAGGACGCACATCTCGGGACATCAAAGGTTATAACTCTGGCATCGACATTCTAGGCGCACGTGCGTCCCTACACGCTGAACGTCACAAAAACCATAGCAACCAGACCATAAACCGTCAGCGTACGTGACGATTTACCCACGCGCGTGTTAGTTGCCATGTTAGTCGCGCGTCGTGCGGTGATTACAAAGGCCTAATGATATTTTGCACTAGCATTAGACTGAAATATATTCTTCATTTCAACATTAATTTTACCAAAATTGTGGTGAATTGTCGTTCATGAGACTCACTTCGCAGAAAAAATTAATAAATCTTCCGTATATACTCAAATGTTCGTCCTCGGCACCTTATGCCAACATTGTCAAAATGACAGATTAATGTTACATAAGAACATGAAATTTTATAAAATTCGTAAATTTTGAATTGCTATAACTTTTCATTTTCTTGGTCAATTTTCACAAATCAATTTGCAGTTTATAGAAGCATTAAACAAGCTCGCGGTAAAAAAAAAATCAAATGTAACAGACATTGCGAAGTACCCAAAATTAATAAAATAAAAACTAACACCATAAAACGAATGGCACGCATAGACTAATAATTGACGGCTGTACTCGCAACTAGTATCGGATTGTCGATGCCACAGTAAAGATCAAAGGACTGTACGCACGCGCTATGTTCGAGAGCGGAGATGTGCGTCCTTTTGTTGAATTACCTTGTTTCTAGCGACTTTTCCATGACCTAGAGACCTTTAAAATAAGTTTCTGAAACCCACGTGATTCGCTTGGAATCAGAGAGATAACTCTATGCTTGGAATAGACAGAATCAACGTTGAATGGGGGAATCCTTTAGCAGGCTAAAAATTAAAAAAATAAAGTCCCCATTTAGGGGAGAGAAGTAGTATGTGGGTTTTGATAAGGAGTTCCGCATAGTCCCAAGCCGAAACCCCCCCCCCACCATTGAAATTCCTAAATACGGGCCTGCTTTATTTGTGTGAGTGTTCAGATCGTACAGCAGATTCAGGAAAGTCGGTGGGAGGAGGTGCCCAGAGGAGGTGTCTGCATACATGTAAATGACAGATGGTGCAAAATATATCTGTCAAACATCGTATTTGTACACCGGACATAGAATTACTTACAGTCTCTCTTCGACCATTTTATGCTGCCGCGAGAATTTAATCAGATTTATGTAACTGTTACTGATGTATACCCGCAAGCAAATATCAAAGAAGCTGCATCGATCGTTTATCAAATTTGGCATGAACTTGACTCATCCAAACTGTTTCCAGGCCCGTAGCCAGCATGTTTCAAGGCGGGGTTCTGGGCGTGGGGTCCAGGGGCCGGCCAAAGGGCCCCAGTGGGGTCAAGGGGCAAGGCCCCTGTGGGGGCCGGGGAAGCCCCCGAAGCCAGAGCATTTATACGATTTTAAAAGCATGTACATGTCATTTAAATGCATGTTCATGTATATTTAAATACTTCTTACACAATTTTAAAAATAAGATAAGACTACTTTTTCCAATACAGGATTTAGAACGTAAATGTTTATTGTGAAACAAACTTTTTTTTTTTTTTTTAATTAAAAATCAATGCTTAACATTTTAATGCTACTATGTAATGTTATCTCTAAAAATATAACTGGGATAAAATTAGCAATACCCACTCACTAGGTGACTGTACTAAACACAGACCTTGCACATTTATGAGATCGCTAAATACCAATATTAAAATATGGAGGTATGTAAAAGGTCTTTGCTTAAAAGAGAAATATTGCAAATAATATCTTATTTATTGTAAAAATGAAGAAACAATAGGAACTGACAGCCCTACATTTTACTTTTTTACCAAAATAACTAGATCCCAGTAGAGCAGTACTTTAGGCTATTATTATAAAACAGTCCGAGACTCATCAAGAGGGCATGTTTACTGATCAAGTATATTTTCTTTAAAATGATAATATCAATAATACAACTAAACTGATTGTAAGCCTAGCCTAGCCTATAAAAAGAGACGAATAATGTCAGTTAAAGCCCCATTCCCGGCGAAATTTCACTAAAAACTGACTTTTTAAAAAAAATATGCATTTGTCTTATTATTAAAAACCACGGAAAAAATATTGGCATAAATTTTAGTTTTACTCAAAAGGATTAAAAAATGAGAACTAGAGATTATTTCTCATAGGAGATTACCATTTTCTTGACAACTTCTTCGTTACTAGGCAAATTCAAACTCAGAGGTTGTAGATCGTATCCGTTGGAATGCTCTCGCTTTTGTGTATATATAGTCAATAAAGTCACAGAGTGTGCTCTCTGTAATGAGATTAGTTTTCGTACTTCGCATCTCGCACAATGCGGTCGTTCGATTAGGCTGAGATATGTTTGTTCAAGTGTCGAAATCTCAGTCAGAATCAGTTTTTTAACAAATTTGAAACAATTCCTATGAAATATTATATTTCACAAGTGTCAATACTAGCAACGGAAAATATCATGTCGGCCGTTTTTATGTGTGATAACAGAACCTAAATAGAGGTAAGGCTATAGGCCTAGCAGAGTTGGATAGGCTAATATTTTCGGCGCCTACGATATTTCTTCTCACGACCTATCGCAAAATCAAACATGAAAAATTCATCCGCACGCATTTATTTTTTAAAAAAAAAAAAAAAAATCAAATTTCAGTCTTTTTTTACATTTTTTTTTTTTCATTCTTAAAAATGTCTAAATTCAGTTAAACTAGCAATTCCGTATTATATTTATAAATCTTTATAACATTATACAAAAATTAGATTTTTCTTAACAACTGAAATTTTGCCGGGAATGGGGCTTTAATTCTGACGAAACGTTGAAACATTACCAAGTATATTTCCTTGCTAGCCTGCTAGCCTAGGCCCTGGCCTATACTAGCTCGATTACAAAATAAATAATAAAATCGTTCGCAAATAATAGGCCTCATAGGCTACGACCCTACCCAACCTAGCAACAACGCTAGACCTAGCCCTAGCCCGAAAAAGTACACCGGTCCCGCCGCCAGGCAGTATCATGAGCATCTGGCCTTGAAGGAAAAAAATCGGTTACCCTTTCTCGGCGCTTCATCCTAGGCTATTTTTGGTGTGTCGCATGTCCTCGATCCCAGAGAAATGAAAAATGTCGAACGCACAAACTTTTGTGATGACGTCGTGCCAAAGTAAATAAACTCCGGAGCACGCAATTGGTCAAATATCCTAGGCAACAAACCTCTCATAAATATTCATTTTGAAGTCTTGCTGGTTACGTCATTCAGCTGGCTGCAGCTTTGTTTTGATTTCTACGATCGGACTACGATCGATAGCGACAAATAAACAGTGCCAAAAATGCTCCCATTTTGTAATAAATTGCACTATTTTGGAAACGGGGGATCGTTTTCTGGCTAAGGGGGTTCGCTGAAAAAGGGGGGTTCGCCCGAACCCCTAAAAACCCCCCTGGCTACGGGCCTGGTTTCTCGGGGTCTTCAACAATTATGAGATGAAAAGACTGTACCACACTATCATTAATATATTGATATCGCAACTCGAGGAAACAAGACCCTAGATATATGTTACGGTTCCGTAAAAGGTGCTTTTAAGGCCCACAGAAAACGAGCTTTGGGAGATCCCATCATGACAAACATCTTATCCCAGTTACCGACAAAATATCAAGCACATCAAGCCTATGATAAGGAAAATAAAATGTTGTTGTAGATGTGTTTTCACATCTACAACTACTGTTGATGAAGCAACTGAAGCAATGAGTAGATAATCTTCTGTGAAGAAACAGCTATTGGCTCCAACACGAAATATTAACACTCCAACTGGATCCAATCCATTGTCTTTCGCAAAAGAACTGAACTGTTTTTTCATTAGATTTGATAATAGTTTTATAAATGAAAGTAATGGAAGCTATTATCAGAGATGGTATAGATAGTGTAGGTTTAAGTGTTGACTGCAATATGGTTGAAAAACTGTTCAGTAATATTAAGGTAGGAAAAGCTCAGCCCCAGATAAATTAAATGGAAGGGTTCTAAAGTCATGCTCTAGTCAACTGGCTCCTGTTTTTACTATCTTTATGAATGGTCGCTGATGTGGAAAATTTCACATATTATACCTATAAATAAAATCGCTAAACCTAATGTATTAAATGATTATAGGCCAATAGCCCTAACATCAATTATTATGAAATGTTTTGAGAAAATAGTTACAGAGGCATTGCAGATGAAGTCATTACTTACTCGCAATGTATTTTTAGACACTTTCAAAATTCCATAATCATATGTAAAAACACTTTTCATCGATTTCAGTTTGGTATTTAATTTTAACACTATTCAGGCACATGTACTAATGCAAAAACTAAGGAACATAAATTTACATCCATATATATCTCTCTGGTTTGATTTTCTAAAGTACAGGCCACAATGTGTGAAACTTGGTAGCGCTCTTTCAAACATGTTCTCTATGGTAGTACAGGGGTACCTCAGGGATGTGTTCTCTCACCGTTATTGTTTAAACTCTACACAAATGATCTCAGATATGATGCTGACTCATATAACTTAGTTAAATTCACCGATGATAAGAGTATCTCAGGTTTCATCACAGTAAGTGATGAAACTAAATATAGAGATGAAGTGTCCAGACTGGTTAGCTGGTACAATCGTAATCACCTTATAATGAATGTAAACTAGAAATTGCAATTGCAAGTGAAGTGCTGCGATGTCCTTCGAAAAAAATTATTTATGCGAGTCAAGTGAAAATAATGAATAATAAAAATATAACAAATGATATGAGACACGACCCATTGTCTATATTAGAACACTTCTCATTGGGTAACAAAGTCGTAATATTTCATTTTTCTCAAAAAGTGTCTATAGTGGTGAATTATGGTTTAGGTTGTTTTTAAATAAAGTTTCAAAAATTTCTATGTATGTGGAAAATGTAGTAGGTTACAATTTTTATTTTGAAGACTGCATGGTCTAGAAGTGTACATTTTTTATGGGGCAAGTTTCCAAGGGTGGGTTTTCTAGGGGCGAGTTGACTGCCAAAGAGTGTTGCCAAAGTGCGTGCCAGCGTGTATGGAGTGCGATATCGCTCAGTATTCGGTTTCTGAGCTGCAGTTCAATTAGAAATTTACTGCAGCGAGTTCTCTGTCCTCTGATTGGTCAAAATATGCATGGAGGGCGCTAAACTCGCAGCGGTAACTTAAACTCACTGCAGTAAATTTTTTTTCTGCTCTGTGATTGGTTGGAATTTGTTGTCAAGAATCTTGCTGCAGAAAGTTTAATATACCACCCAAATGCTTTTCTACGATGTATTTGATTCGTCGATGAATTAGATACTATACCACCATGCATGAAGAGTATTTTAACGTATAAATGTATCACACTTGCATTTTACACCCCAAAATTCAAGATGGCATTTATTGTCATATACGAGCATTAATTGTTCGCCCATCAGCAAAAATATGATGGTCAGGCAAAGGCCTATATTATCGTTACTACTGGTGTGATTGTTAGAAAATTTTCAGCCAAGTAGAAAGCATACATACATACATACATACATACATACATACATACATACATACATACATACATACATACATATATATATATATATATATATATATATATAATATGTATATATATAGTATTATAAAAGTATATATATAATATTTATATGTAATAGTATAGTATAGTGTATATAATATAGTATATAAGTAGTTATATATGGGTACATGGTCCAGTTTGCTTTATAAAGAAGCTTTAAATAATTTAAATAATAATAATAATTCCGATAAATAAATAAATAAATAAATAAAGAAGATATGCATTTGAATTGGTATCAGAGGATTTTTTAGCGTCATGGCGTAGTGCCTATGTGTGCCACGTGTGTTGGATTAATGTTGAAATTGAAAACAATGGAATTTGGAAGTGTAAACAAAAGGTGTTTGTATGTGCGTTGACAATAAGGATAAAATTAAAGGGGTTTAAAAGGTTTCATTAAATATATTTAAGCCATTAAATGTGTTAAAAGGTTTCATTAATTTAAAAACAGTGATTTTAAGTGTTAAAAGTTTTCCTTAAATATATAAAAGAAATTAAAGGTGTTAAAAAGTTTCTTTTATATTTTAGATTCTCAGTGTCTGTTTCAAAGGGACTTAATTAAACAATAGAATTAAACAATAGGATGTGCGGTGTCATAATAGGATTAATTATTTGTGACTCAGGGTAGGGACACCATGATAAGAATGAATTCTATTGGATGAGAGATTTCAGTGACTTAAAAATACAGTGACTTAAAAATTCAGTGACTTGTTGGTTTGAAATAAACGGTTAAACATGAATAGGCTGATGATGCAGCTTCGTGACTAGAATGAATTCTATTGGTTAATAGACTTCAATGACTTTCCAAATGGTGAGGTTGAATAGGCTGGTTAACTTGAATAATATTATGACGTCATGTTTTTCATTCTGGTAGGAGTATCAGTTTAGTTTCTTTTCTACCGTCTGCTAGATACAGATAAAAATTCTGCTAGAATGGATTTCTACAAACCTATCGCCGATTACACCGACTCCAAGTTTGTTGAGAAAGCTAAGGCAACTATGCGTCGTGTCATGCAAGCTAACAAAAAACAGAAAGTTGAAAGCGGGCCAAACGCATCGTTCACTCCAAATGTTATTCCTATTGAGAGAAAGGTTTCCATGAAAGAACCAATGAAGAATATGCAAGGAACCGTGGACAAAGAAACGGTTATTGCAACGAATCGTATCCATCTAACGAAAAAGAGACACGTTGTTGTTCAACGTTGGGGGACTGAGATGTTTGTCTGTATTAGACACTTCTATCAAACGGAAAAGGACGGTGACTATAAACCAAGCAGGAAGGGGGTTAATCTTCCAATCAGTCAATGGTACGAAATGCTACAAAGAGCCAATGAAGTTGAAGACATGTTATGTGAAATTAATGGCAAAGATGAATGTGGTGCAGCGTCAGATGAAAACGACAACGGGAAACTTCCTTTAGACAAGACAATTGGAGTTAAAGAAATCGATAATTACCATGAAAATGACAATGGGAAAACTGATACTGTCAAATATTCCGATGTTCTTGTAGGACTAGATAGCGATCCAGATAATCTGGGATACTGGTTTTATCATCCAAAGAAGTGATCTGAACAAATAACGTTGCCATTCACATTTCAGTTTCAAAGAGTATCTAAATAATAATACACAATTTTGAAGAAATTCTTTGAAGAGCGTTCACTAAATGATCAATAAATACGCTATGAACCTGTAATGTAATGTAAATTCTGTGATTATTTGTTTGCTAGAATAAATAAATGAAAGGCTATTCTTGCATATCGATAAAACAAATTATGACTCTTTCAATTCTCTGTTTTTGTGAATTTACATTGTACAGCGACAGTAGAACATTAAATCTCAATTATTCTCAGACCCTAAATTCCTGGTAGTTTCAGAGATGTAGAATCAGATTCTAAAATGGTAATAACGACGAAGACAATGATGATTAGGAGAAAGTGATGGTGATGGCTAAGATGACGACTATGATGGTGATAATCATAGTGCTGATGATGATGATGGTGGTTATGATGAGGATTTTCATATGGTGTTTATTGACAGTAATTTACTTAAAACACCTTTCAGAGAAATAATTAACTGTTTAACTCGTAAAGCAATTAAGTATGAAACTGTGAAACATACTTTAAAACACACAACAAATTATATAATAATATATAGAAATTATTAAATTAATTCCAAAAAGTTTAATTAAATAAAGTTTTAAAACCAAAAGTTACAATTATGAAACGAAAACTTGAAAATTCAGAACATGGTAATAAATTCAAATCTAATTGACTTAAATTAAACATGATCTAAACTACATTAAGCTAAAAAAAAACCAATCAAACCAAATTTCAAATAAAAATGTAAGCTAGTTAAAAATTTTGAAAATAGAAAAATACATTTTAACAGATTAAAAATTTATTCAAATGCATTTTAGAAATTACATCAATATAAATAACATTGTGAATCAGTTGGTTATAACCTATGAAAAACCACAAACTTCAATAAACCAAAAATATAACTTCATTGTAGGTTAAAAACACGTTTTAAAGGAAACGTTAGTTTCCCTTATGCCGCACTATCAGCATGGAGACTGAACAAATTGCACGAGAAATAAATTCAGCATTTGTAGCATATAAACTTGACAATGACATGGAATATATAGTAAAGATGAACTGTAATTTCTTAAAATATTGCGAAAAGATGTATAAAGCGTACGATGAACATCTTTATAATTTGACCAGAGAAGTATTGCTTGATTCAAATGAGAATATTGAGACGTTTTTTAAGGACGTTTTAACAGAAATGTTTAGCGATAATATCATAAACTGGGGTCGTATAATTATGGTTTTTGAATTTGGAGCGAAGTTAGCTGTATTATGCAAAGATAAAAACAGAACTGATTTGATTGATCAAGTAATACAGAGTGTAAACAAATACGTGAAAACAGAATTTTTGGAATGGATTCATATCAAAGGAGGCTGGGTAAGTCTTCTATTTTTTTTTCGTATTCACATTCATTGATTTAAAAATTTCACTTTTGTTCTATATTTACAATTGATTTAAGAATTCAATTTATTTCCAACTCCATAATGTATGTTTTTTTATTTATTTTTTTTCCCAGAAAAATTTCGATCAATCGTATACTGAACACAAAAAGATAGCAGAGACTCCTCCAATCAACGTTTTGTTACGAATAGCGTTAAGCCTAATAGCAACATTATATCTATACAAACATTTTGTCTAGGATGATATGTCAAGTATGTGCATATATAGACAAACTGATCTCGGGTGCTTCTTTTGTAAGCCATCAATTGTAGTTAAAATTACTGACAGGAACAGTGAAAAGTATGCGAAAACACGGTTACCTTTTCTGAAGTTCTTGTAGAACTAGAGAGCGACCCAAATAACCTGTGGTGCTGGTTTTGTCATCGGAGGTTGTGATGAAATTAAATAATGTTATCATTCATCTTCAATGGCAAACGTTACGTCAGTATTCGACCATCACAAAGTGAGATATTGAGAGAATTCTTTGAAAAGCGTTTGAAGAACACTCTGAATACATGCAATTTATAAATTCTACGATGATTTGTAATTTATTAGTTTGCTAGAAACAAAATAAATGAGAAGCTATCTTGCTTATTGGTGAAATGAATATGTGACTCTTTCTCTGTTTTTTTTTCTCTTCTTTAAAAAAAATTACATTGTAACTTCTATAGTGGCTCATTAAATTACAAGTAGGCTATACATCGATCATAAATCCTGACAGTTTCAGAGGGTTGAAGCAGCATTTACGGAGTGTTTCATACACTTTTAATGTTACATGTTTATTATCATAGTCACACCGTAGACAAACAGAGAATTGAAAGAGTCATAATTTGTTTTATCGATATGCAAGAATAGCCTTTCATTTATTGTGTTTCTAGCAAACAAATAATATACAAATAATCACAGAATTTACATTACTTTACAGGTTCATAGCGTATTTATTGATCATTTAGTGAACGCTCTTCAAAGAATTTCTTCAAAATTGTGTATTATGATTGTCAATTATTGACAATACTTAGATACTCTTTGAAACTGAAATGTGAATGGCAACGTTATTTGTTCAGATCACTTCTTTGGATGATAAAACCAGTATCCCAGATTATCTGGATCGCTATCTAGTCCTACAAGAACATCGGAATATTTGACAGTATCAGTTTTCCCATTGTCATTTTCATGGTAATTATCGATTTCTTTAACTCCAATTGTCTTGTCTAAAGGAAGTTTCCCGTTGTCGTTTTCATCTGACGCTGCACCACATTCATCTTTGCCATTAATTTCACATAACATGTCTTCAACTTCATTGGCTCTTTGTAGCATTTCGTACCATTGACTGATTGGAAGATTAACCCCCTTCCTGCTTGGTTTATAGTAATAATAATAAAATTCATCATATAGTTAGGCGATCGATTAATCAAATAATACAAGATAAAGTGAAAAGTCACTGCACGGACCTAAGTGTCAAATAAGCGACCTGTTTCCCTCACGCTTTCGATAATTGAATTTAAATCCTATAGTATTTCATAAATATATAACCTCTTTATACGAAATTTACACAGCGTTAATATTTGTTAGTATTTATTTTAATTTACTATGGTAGTTAATAGGATATCAAGTGCATAAAAAAGACAACACAAGACATTAGAACAGTTACTGTATAGATAAACATATTAAATATAGAGGGTGGGTAGAGAATGAATTGACAACAAATAGAAAAGAATAGAGAAGTGTGTAAATGATAAACAATTTTTGTATCTACCGAATGTAGGTAAGAATGGCCCCGGAAAAAAGGGCCCCAGAAAAAATGGCCCGGGAAAAATGGCCCCGGTAAAAATGGCCCCATATGACAGGTAGGTAAAAATGGCCCCAATGAAAAATTCGGTAATAGAAATGATATATATTTTTTTTAATCTTCAAATATTTAAATACTGTATATTTAGTTATGTAATCAGAAACTACAGTTACACCTTATTTTACGGGAACCTTAATTTGTTTATTTGTTATTTCATTTGTTTTATGAAATAATAATAATAATAATAATATTGGCAATAAATTGTTACAATACTGTAACTTACAAAGCAACTTTTAAAAAATAGTAACATTGCATGCGTTAAAAAAGATGCTGTTAAATTCGTATTAGAAACTTCTTAGTAGGAATACACAGTACAGTAAAATGTGCAATAGTCAGCGAGTTCGTCAAACAAGGTATAAAAAAAGTCTCGCCTTGGGTAGCATCTTTTTAAAGAAAATCATTAATTTCATTAAAAAAACACTAGTTACTGATTGATTAAATAATTCTATTTAAAATAAGAAATTATTATGCAGAGTAAAGGTAACATAGGAAAACATTTAAAAGATCATTATATTAGTGCTACTGAATCTGTTAATTATTTCAAGGATTTTTTCTAAGTGCAAATCCAAGTTTGATTGCTTAATTAAATAAATGCTTTGGATCAAAGAACTGAAACCTACACTTAACAAACAAACTGATTCAGTCAAAGCCAAACTGTTTATCTAGTTAATCTGCTAAGAAGGGCTAATTATTGCTTAGCTCCACTGTGGCTCCACACAATAGGCCCTATTGATATGTAAATTAATTACTTACTTCCTGTCACTGCTTGGTATTTTTGTTTTTAGTTTTTTCAATTTCCATGATGTTCCATGATGGACCCGAAACGTCGATCTTTCTTGTCATTAAATTTTGTTTTGAGATTATGTTCTTAATTGATTTAATAAATAAAAGCCACAAATAATAATTTGATTTACTAAAATTCATTATATAAAAATAATTATGCTTTAACATAGATTAAAAATATGTTACGCCTTACTTATTTTTAATCTATGGTCTTCTAAATTAATTTTCTTTTTTTTTAATTGGAAATTCGTAGTGCAGAGTAAATTTATCAAAACCCATTAGGTTTACAGTAATATGAAAAAAAAAATGTAGTTTATACAGAAATAGTATGTAAAATGATCTCAGTTTCCGAAGTTAAAGCAAAAAATCTAATCTAAACACACAATATTAGGCAGGATGTATTTGTTTGGAAAAGAACCCACTCTTTTGTGAAATCAAGAGGTTTATAGGTGAAAATTGTAAATTTAGAAATAAGTTTAATTTTTTCCTTTGAACTGAGATCAATATGTGATTTTTTTAAATTTGTTTACAAGCATTTGTTTTTTAACAATTACAGCAGATGCAAATAATGTTCTGAGAGATAATCGAAAAACAATGGCCATTGAAAAACATTTTTTGATAGTAGAAATAAAAGTTTTAAAAACGTTATTTCACTAACAAAGTAGAGGAATGACTTACAGTTTACAGTACTTCAACTACCAAAATATGCAACTCAGAGATAACCACAAACTTCACTTTTGTTAACTATCAAATAAATTAACTTTACATGTTATAAACAGTGCAAATAATTGGATCAATTGTGTGTTTGAATCACAAGTTCATGTATGGGAAAAGGGAGAGGCTTACTTTCTCGCAAACTTAGCAATAAATTGTCTGCTTAGAAGACAAGTATTGCTTTTAGTAAACTGAATAATTAGGAATACATTTATTTAAGCAACTAATTTAGTTGCATACTTGGTTTTTACTCATCACTAACTAAATCCAAGTGCCTACTACTGGCTTAGAATTATATATAGTTATGTATGGCAATTATGCTAAGAATTAAAATGGCGTATGATTGTGAGGGTAGGGTGATTTTTATAGGATTAAGTGGTATTGCTAAATCCCACAAACCTCCCAAAACACACTGTAGAAAATCAAACAATTCAATTGTGATTGACTGACTTGGTATATCAATAAGAAAATTAAATACATTTATAACTATTTTTTGGTTAAAATTTAGATTTTTTGTGAGGTTTACCAATACACAGATTGAATTTCTGGAAAATTGTGATTCCGCTTCCGTGAAATCGGCCACAAGTAATTTATTTTAGTATTAATAAATGCATGATTTATGTTGATTTATTGATTATGTTGTTGCTATTTTTTAACATTTAAATGGAAAAAAATAAGAAGTGTAATTCATGGCTTTTTATTTATCTTTGAATATTTTATCATTGAATATTAATTCTTGCAAAAAGTAAAATGTAAGTGGCAATTTGTTTGATGTTAGATTCCTTTTAAAAACTAAATTATTTAAGATAAAAATATGCATATATTTAATACAGAATTTGATTATTGGGGCCATTTTTACCTACCTGTCATATGGGGCCATTTTTACCGGGGCCATTTTTTCCGGGGCCATATTTTCCGGAGCCGTTTTTTCCGGGGCCATTCTTACCGTACACCGTATCTACCATTAGACAATTTACAAGCTCAGTGGTGGCAAAGATGGGAATAAGAATTTGTACCAGTGGTCATTAATCGTCCTATTAAGGCGCTCGAGTCTAACAGCAAAGGTTGACCTTGCCTCTATTGTCTATCAAGTGTACATGGTTTCCTAAAAAACTAAGCCACTCTTGGTACAGCATTGTGGTGTTTTTCTTATTTATGAAGTGTATTATAATTATTCCTTATTAAAATCATTATGATATTAGAATTATAGGCCTATATCAATATGATAAAGTAAGTAATAATTTTCTAGCGAATCGGGTAAAAAAAATACAAAAAATGACATGATGTAGGTCTATCACATGAACAAATATATACGACCGTAAGTACTGTTTATCATTACATTTCTATATTCTTTTCTATTTGTTGCCAATTCGTTCTCTACCAACCCTCTATATTTAATACCGTATATTTATCTACAATAACTGTTGTCTTTTTTTATGCACTTATGTCCTATAGTTAATTAAAATAAATACTAAAAAAAAATGTTCGTATAAAGAGTTGTTTTTCATTGACACCCAGATCCAAGCAGTGTATAATTTATGGAGATGTGTATAAGAGACAGATATTAGGCAGGATGTATTTGTTTGGAAAAG
>NW_022702359.1:72435-84935 GCF_011630105.1 Anneissia japonica | reverse complement strand
CGCTGTAGCGCATCGCGGTGTACAATTTTTTAATTGAGAATTGATAATAAAATACGCAACGACTTGGTAACGAAAGTTTGGCAGAAGTTTTTTTAGATCCAGCTGTAGGGGGCGTCCCATTGTTTGTATTCCCACCATGCATTTGGGTGGAACACTTTTTTTGTGTGGAGAACTCATAGAGCTATTAAACAACTAGAGTGCTGATAAGATGGCGCAGCAATGCAGAGTTATGTATGTGTACCATCGAAGATGGCCGTCGTAGTAAAGCGCCACCTTCAGGCTTAGTATACATATTAATAAGCCCTGTGACTGACTATTATTTCATTAATGATAATGAGTAATGGTATTAACAAATTATTAAACTATTGTAGCCAAAACGAGGCAAGTGAAGCATCTTATTCAAAAATAAAGTACAAAGGAATGAAAATTAAAATCGTATACATTACACCCAAACACCGCAACGCTCGAGTTTCAAACATACAGGTAACTAGCTGACTGAACTTTCTGAATAAATTGAGGGCGCATTTGCAAACGAGGGCGCTTAGCGAAATTTGATTGGCTAAATCTATGGTAGCCATCTTGGATGGTACACACACACAGTTCTGTGTATTTCGAACATCGAATACATTGCGGTTAGCGCTCTAGTATTCTTATTATACCTCTATGTGAGATCTTGTATTTCTAGCAAAGATCGTATAGCGCCGCTATACGATCTTTGTTTCTAGTATCTTTGATACGAGACGTTACTCAAGTTGTGGTAGGTATCGGCTGAGAATTGTGGAGTACAATTCAAAAAACAACTACAGGTCTAATAATGAATTATTGTGATGTAAATAGACAATGTTAGCTATCAAGGAGCGACGTTGTTTTTCATTGGGTCCTTCGTCCCTTCAAGGCTAGGCCTATACCATCCTAGCTAGTCTAGGCCTAGAGTAGGATAAGGCTAGCGCGACATGCGGACGTTGGTACGTGTTGGTTAGTCTACAAACGTCGTCTAAAGTAATTGATTTTACCCGGCAGAACGAAAGAAGGAAACTCCGCTTTTCAGTCGTCTTTAGGCCCTTATTATTTGACAAACAAAGACCTTTCAGAGGTCAAATTGCTGTCAAGAATATGAATTGGCTGCTTTGCAGCAATAAGACGAAAGAACCGATTTTTAACTTTCGTAAAGATAAAGGAAACATTGATAGTCTTGTTAGATAGAGTCATTTTCATGAGATCCGTGACTAATTTTAGGATACCTTTTTTCCTCGATGGATTTGGCAAGATGGACCAATTTAGATAAAATATAGCTCCTATATACCTCCCAGATATTGGGGCAAAGTCCCGGGTTGGGGTGTTTTTCAAAATGGCCGCCTGTTGATTTGGACGCTTGTATCTCGATAACCACTGGTCAGAGAGACTTGATTTTGGTCTCAAATTGTTCACAATATGCATGTTCCTATTTGTTGTAATACAACAACTTTTTATCAAAAAATGGCGGGAAATGCGATTTTTGAAAGTTTGACCTTTGATCTTGTAACGTCATATCTCGGTAACTACTGGTCATAGAGACTCACAATTGATTGCAAATTGTTCAGGAGATTCATGTTTATATTCATCCTAATGAAAAAAAATATTCAAATAGTGACCGGAAACGATACATTCTGACCTTTGACCTATTGTAGGGTCATTCCATGTCAAATCAACCAGACTAAAAAGAAATTCCTGTATGACCGTCTCAGATTTTGAGGAAACTCCATAAAAATGATCCACTGCATGCTAAACCAACAAAAAAAATTAGCCTCATAGGATGTAGTTTTCGAGATATTGACTCCTCAAAAATATGGGGCGTGGTTCCTCAAGATGTGCAAACGCAATTTACTTCAACTTTGGAAGCTTATAACTCGAGATTGGTAATAGCTATAAAACGCCAATGTTTCTCAACAACGGATCGTCTTGTGGAAAGTTAAAATCTTTTCTTAAATTTACCCCAGTTAATCAGATACATTAGATGTACCTATAAACCAAATTTTAGCTTTGGTACTTAGCTCATGGCTAGATACTATGTTGAAAACTACACATATTTCAACGTAATAGGAAATCACAAACATTTTTAAGAGTTGGGTCATTCCATGCCAAACAAACAAATGCATTACACCATGGGTCATAGATTTCTTTTTAATTTTTTGCCACACTGACTCAGTGATATAAATATCTATGTGAACCTGAAATTTTGAGACTCGCCAATTCGTTCATTTTCCCTTAATCTCAAACTGCCGCTACAGGAAAACGAATGAATTGGCGAGTCTCAAAATTTCAGGTTTTTTAGTTCACATAGATATCTATATCACTGAGACAGTGTCCAAAAAAAAAAAAAAAATTAAAAATCTATGACTCTGGTGTAATGCATTTGTTGAGTTGGCATAGAATGACCCAACTCTTAAAAACTTTCGTGATTTCCGATTATGTTATTGTGTAGTTTTCAACATTATTATTATTATTATTGTATACTTATATAGCGCATATCAAACTTCTCTATGCGCTGAACATTATTACCCCGGATCACTGGATCAAGCACATATGGAACACACACTCAGGCCCCATAGGGGAATTCCATAATGTTGCAGCTGTATTCAGCACAGGCTGTGTTTGAACCTACCAGGCACCCACTTTTACTCCTGGGTTGAGAGAGACAAATGTAGATAAAGTGCCTTGCCCAAGGACACAAGCGACTTGCACAGCGAGAGTTTTGAACCCCCGACCTCGAGGTTGGGAGTCCAAACCACAACCGATGCGCCAACCACTTCTACAAGTGCACATAGTATCTAACCATGAAGGAGCTGAGTACCAAAGCTGAAATTTGGTTTATAGGTAGATCTAATATATCTGATTACTGGGGTAAATTTAAGAAAAGATTTTAAATGCCCACATGACGATCCGTTGTTGAGAAACATAGGCGTTTTTCACTTTTATAAATCTGGTCCCAAATTTGACATGCCATTCAATTTTAATTGAGTTGATCAGCCTGCACTTGCATGTGGCTAGAGACAACTACACTTAGATAATATATCTGTAATATGAGGGGTATATACCCACTCAAATGGACGCGCGCAGGGTGACCTCAAAAATCACAAAACAATTTGCATCGTTAAACAAAGCTGCTACTTTGAGTGCAGATAACTTCAAAAGGGAAGGGATAACTGGCAATAACTAAGGCCATATTTGTGAAATATGGCGAAAAATAAGTTAGAATACCAAGTTTGACCCTGATAGCTACCAATCTCGAGTTATAAGCTTCCAAAGTTGAAGTAAATTGCGTTTGCACATCTTGAAGAACCAAGCCCCTTTTTTGAGTCAATATCTCGGAAACTATATGTCCTATAAGGCTAATTTTTTTTTTGTTGGTTTAGCATATAGTGGATCATTTTTGTGGAGTTTCATGAAAATCTGAGACAGTCATACAGGATTTTCTTTTTAAAATCTGGTTGATTTGACATGGAATGACCCTACAATAGGTCAGAGGTCAGAATGTACCGTTTCTGGTCACTATTTGAATATTTTTTTCATTAAGAGAAACATAAACATGAATCTCCTGAACAGTTTGCAATCAATTGTGAGTCTCTGTGACCAATAGTTACTGAGATATGACTGTGCAAGGTCAAAGGTCAAACTTTAAAAATCGCATTTCCCGCCATTTTGTGATAACAAGTTGTATTACAACAAATAGAAACATGCATATTGTGAACAATTTGAGACCAAAATCAAGTCTCTCTGACTAGTGGTTATGGAGATACAAGCGTCCAAATCAACAGGCGGCCATTTTGAAAAACGCCCCCAAACGGGACTTTCCCCAATATCTGGGAGGTATATAGCAGCTATATTTTATCTAAATTGGTCCATCTTGTCAAATTCATCGGGAAAAAAAGGTATCCTAAAATTAGTCACGGATCTCATGAAAATGACTCTACTATGTTAAGAATAACCAGGTCATAAATAGAACAGATATATATATATAAATATGTTGGTGTATGGGTAGATGATATATTAAGTTGGGATGAACACCCTAGTAAAGTTTGTGCAAAAGTTAATCAACGTCATTACCGTTTAAGGAAGCTCAAATGTTTTAATGTAGGTATAGACTCACTGTATTCGTTCTATGAAAGTGTAATTCAGTCAGTAATTACTTTTTTTTTGTGGTCCGGCTAAATGGATAACCTAAGAAAAATCTTGCAAATTGCAAGTGAAGTGCTGCGAAGTACAACTGCATAAAATGTTCTTCGAACAAAATTATTTATGCGAGACAAGTGAAAATAATGAATAATAAAAATATAACAAATAATATGAGCACGACCCATTGTCTATATTAGAACAGCGTTGGTACCGTGTACAATAGTGTTTTGCTGCAGTGACATCTCTCTGCTGGCGACTCGCTGCTGCTGGCGATGACTCGCTGCTGGCGAATTGATCTGCGCATGTGTATAAAATGGTATTTATTTCCGAAAACACTATGCCAGTCTACAACAAGCGTCGCCTAAATGTAATAAAATAACACGTTGAAATAGGCTAGTAAATAAGTTTAACTGGGTTCGTAAATAATGTTGGCCTCAAAATATTGTGGCTGAGACATGAGCCGATTAAACGTAGAAATAGGAAACCTAGAAATATAGTAAAAAGGCTGAATAGTACTCCAGCGTCGCGACATGCTGACGCTGGTACGAGTTGGTTAGTCTACAAACGTCGCCTAAATAATTGATTTTACCCGGCAGAACGAAAGAAGGAAACTCCGCTTTTCAGTTGTCTTAGGCGATTGTTTTTTGACAAACAATGACCTTTCAGAGGTCAAATTGCTGTCAAGAATATGAATTGGCTGCTTCGCAGCAATTAACAAGACTTACTAAGACAGCAAGAAAGATAATTAGATTGGAAATAAAGGATATAAAAACAATTTGTGAAGAGGTTATATTGAAAAAAAAAAAAAATAGAACAAATTAAAGGTGCTTTTCTGCCAATGGCAATACAGCTACTTAATAATAGGTTTTCTAGGCACACTGTAAATACTTAATTGGAATATAGTCAAGCACTTTTGACGTTTTTCTTGTATTTATATATTCATATGTCTTATCAATGTGTTAACCCATACCAAGAAGATAATTTCATATTGTTTTTAGATGCCGAATAAAATGAATCTTGAATCTTATTGAATCTTTATAATTATGACACTTCTTTTTGTTCGGAAATGGCACTCTCAGACTTAAAATTTGAATATAATTTTCTTTTTTCTCCACTTTTATATTTTGAAAATATTAGAAAAGGTGGGCCAGAAGGGCCCCCTTGAAAATGCCATCGAAAAATTGTTTGACTTAGATAAAATTTAACTTATAGATTGTTAATTAATGAAAAACTCAACAATTTTGCATGTAAAATAAGTTTGGAAATTATTTGATTAATAGGCAAAGTCGATTTAGGCAAGTTAAACTGTACTACCATCTAACATTTGATCAAACAGGACTAGAGAAATAGAAAGCACACAAAACATTAGTTAGCATTTTTATTTCACAAACATATCATGACATCATGGCAAAATTATGTCAACATAACATTAACATCGGAGTTCGTAAACGTGTGGGGTATCATTACAAGTAAGTCAAAACTGACCTACTGTAATCTGTGCCAACAGCTGTATAATTATTGTTTAATAACGGCCATAAAAAATTCAGTTGCCTTACTATAATTTTTTTGAACTTTTTGAAAAAAACAGGAATCTATGAATGCAAATAATATTAACAATATACGGGTTTTGATAATACAAAAAGAATATATCGTTTATAGTAGGAATTGTGCACTTTCGAGTTCATAAAAATGTTGGTCATAGGTTTACACGCTTCCAATTTTTACATCGTACAGTACATTGTTTACACTGATAACTGTTGCACCCATAAAATCAATGGAGTGGTTACTGAAATGGTCACGAAATGTACAAAAAATGTGTTTTTACTCCTTTTTGGTCTGGATATGCACCACTATTGGAAAAGAGCACAAAAAACAGACAAACCTTATGACAGTCATTCATAATTGTTCTTTCTACTTGTTTTGAAAATTGAGGTTTTAACTATAGAAGATTGGTGAAAAGTGGGGGAGGTCCAATTGATACGATGTCCCCGACTATGAAAAGGTGCATAGAGGCAGTCTGTGTAATATGTGGTATATGAATCACTATAATTATTCGTCATTATCATTCTGTTGGTAGCCTGTAGCTGGGTGTGAGTTAAACTGTAGAGATCTTTGGCAGTGGCGAGGGGGGGCCACTGATCTGTGGTCCATCGTTCAATTGCATCACTGCATTCCTCGTTTTAGCAGGGCTAAAATGAAAGTTACAATACTGCATCATCTTTTGGATGAGGTGTTTTGAGCGGTTGGTTCTGTGTTTTATTATGGTCCAGTAAAGGGACTCATGTATATTCTCTGAGGGAAAAAACAGGGAATTCTCTCCTGGTGTACTGCATAATTTGCTACCAGTGCAAAGATGCAGTAGACAATGGTACAGTACTACAGTACATGGATGAAGATGATGCAAAATGAAAATAATCAGGATTTTATTGGTAGGCCTGCAAAAAAGGTGAAGAATTTCAGTGGAGGGTTAAATACAGTATGACTGTATAACCTTGAAAATTTCCATTTTTGCTGTTTCCTTCATAGCTTTGCCATTCTTAAAAAGGAGAATGGAATTTCAAAATTACAATGATTTAAAATTCATTAAGATTGTCTTACCTTTCTCCATCAGCTTCATGAGAGCACCTTTGTATTCGTTTTCATCAATGTATGTAATCCATTCATCTAAAAACAGCTGCTGATGTTCTTGTGGCACTAATATGTCTGCTAAATCTTCAATGAGTTTTCTGCTTATATGCATTTTCCAGAGACTCAGCAAACCAATAGAATCATATGCAGAGAGGCAAAATACTATACAGTTGTTGATTAATTTGTTCAAATCCAAACCAAGGCTTGAACAATAGTTTTTAAGATTCTTTATTATCTCAAGAAGTTGTTCTTTATCAGTAGAATTCAGAGAGTCTCTCGGCTTTTCAAGGAGCTTTACCAAATTAAATTCATAATTTTCTCTGCATTGCAGATTCACACTGTGAATTAATCTCAGAGCAATATCTTTAAAAGAAGACAAAATGATAATAAGTATATCTGAATTATACATTAACTTTATTGACCATACAACATATCATTTACCTTTAACACTCTGGCCGCCAAACACGGAGATCTCTGTGTTTGCTAACGCAATGCTCGACCGCCAAACACGGAGATCTCCATGTTTCATGATTTTGTACGGAATCCGATAGATGGGGTAATTACCAACATGTACTGACAATTTGAACACTATATTCAGTCTGGACCGTAAGTAGTTCGCTATTTGTTTGTTTACATTAGCGTTGTGCGGTATTTATTTACTTTCACGTAATCGCTATTATCTCAGCTTCGTTGTGCAAAATTGCGTAAATCTCCAAAAGTGAGTCATTTTCATTTTACTGTTACTGATTGTGATTAGAATAAAATGTTTGGTACCATTGTAAAGCTAACATGTTTGTAGTTCTTGTAGTGTTCACTACATGCCAATCTGCTCACATACACACTCTCAACGAGCTTCGGAAAAGTGTTAAAATTTCTAAAATGTCTGGCGGCGGCTGATAATATTTATTCAAACCGCTGGCGGTCAGAGTGTTAATAATCAGTGGTGGATTGTCAATAAACAGGCTATGCACTAATATTCTATCTACATCTTCAAAGAAAATGTTATAAGTGTAGTTTTTCTATGCAAACTTCAACCTTTCTAGTTGGATGCTAAAAATGTGTAGAATATTATTACACTAATTTACAATCACTAGGCCTGTATCAAAGGATATTTGGTCATTAAACATTGCATCAGGTAATAATATTGGGAACTATAATTGTTGTTGTGTTTGCTTTTAATGATTATATATTATAAACAAATTTTGCATTGCAAATTATTGTTATAAATTACTTCTCTGTAACTCATTCTATAAGGTCAATAAAATTGAAATGTATGTCATTGTTGTACAAAAACATACCAAAAACTCTATTAAGGTTATCATTTCATGCTTTGGTTTGCGTTCCCTGAATGTATACACATATTGTTTTTCCAATAATTTGATTGGAATTTTCCGATTTTTTAAGTACATATTTTAACACCTGAGAATTTTTTTTTTGACCCAGATATGACCTGACGACCTTCAAAAAATGGGTTGCCGACCAGAGAATAACACACAAAACGGACAGCAAAAACAACTTCAACTTAAACCAAAATCAATACAAATGAACAAATGCAAGCTTAAGTGAATCAACGATCTTGTGAAGCAATACAGCGAACTAATTCAGGACATAAAGTCAAGAAAATGGGATATCTAAGATTATGTAATATAAGGCATAAATGAGTGTAACATATATGAGTAAGAAGTGTAGACAATAATATAAAGGTATACAGTAAAGCATAAAAAAGTGTAAGACAGATGAGCAAGAAGTGTAGACCATAATAAGGACATCATGCATAACTAGGAATAACATAGACGTAATTCAATTGCAATTGGTAGTTTAAAGATATTAACTTCTACACTTAATCACACAGGAAATTTTAAATTATATAATCTTTAATACAATATTCAATATTCATATTTTAGACATTGTTACGATGTTCCATCTTGAATTGCTATTTTTGGTCACATTTGACGGAAATGGATATTTCTAGATTTTTTAATTTGTTCCTCAATACATTCAGAGTTGAATACAATTATTTTCATTACTACTGCAATTTGTTTCGAGTTGAGCTATATTTTGTTGTAGATTCAATGGACTAATAGCTAATTCAACACTAGCAGGTTTTTTAGCATGCTCTTTTACTCAATCTCTCTGCTATTGCTGAAATTAATTTCATTTGTCTAACCTTTTCAAATAACACTAATTTAGAGCTAAAAAAAAACCATTTAAAATCACATAGTAAATGTTAAATCACATTGTCTTAAACAAGTTGTCAACATGAAGTATTCATGGTAATGCGATTCTTGACCTAGTTTTACTGACCTTTACAGTTACTACAGTGTACCTGTAATTCATAGTGCAATTGTAACTGCAACCATGAATGTGTCATGTGGTCTCCACAAGCTATTCCCAGATCCATAAATAAAATCAAGATAAAAACAGTCCCCCACATGAAATACAGAATTTTGTTAACTGGATAACCCATCATGACTGGTCAGAGGTCTTTGAATGACTGCCAAAACTAATGCCTTCTATTCAAGTCTATATGAAAGCCCTAAACACCTACTTTCCAACCAAAATAATCAAACCTTGGGTAAATGGTGCTTATAAGAAAGTGGTTGCATTATGTCAAAAGTCTTTAACACTGAAGGAAAATCAACCAGGTGGAAATTGCAGTACTTGGACAAAAAGTCATTGAAAAAGCGAAAACTGAGAGGATTCATTTTTTTAGGGATCGGATAGGAATGCTGAACAGTGGAAAAATGCAACCACAGTATTGCACTCCCAAAGGGAGCACCTGCAGTTATTGATAATTTAAGGCCCCCATCTCTTATAGTCCAGTTACTATAGCAAAAATTGCAGAAGAATTTATTAGTGAATGTATGTTATCAGATATTCATCCTAATATTTACCCTTACCAGTTTGCCTGCCTTAGTGGAACATTTGCCATTCTATGGTTAAAATGTTGGACACCATTCACAAAGGCTGTGACACTAGTAATTCTATTGGGACCATAAACACTGACTATTTAAGGCATTTGATAATACAGTATATGTCATACTATTGCTATTAATAAATTAATCTCACTATAGGCACCAGATTTGAAACTCCACCTTTGGTTGATTGATTTCTTATGTGACCGTAGACAGAGAGTTAAATATAATGGTGAATTTTCAGAATGGGAACATGTTGAATGTGGAGTGCCCCAAATTGAATTGGTGAGCTTTTATTTTAGTAGTTTTAGTAAAATTTGCAATGTTATTTTTCTATCTTGAGGACCTCAATGAAAATAAGTTGACTTGTAAACTTTTTGGGTATATTCCTCAGTTCATTCAGTTGATATTGTTCTATGTACATTTTAATGTTTCTGAGCTTTTGTAATATTTTGTTTTTATCTCTCTGAATGAACTGAATACATTGAAATGTAATTAGATACAATATTATACTGTATTAAACCAAATTTGCATAAATACATGGGAATAAATTAATTTTATCCATATAATAAGTATGTTTTTTTTCACTTTTAAACTAGTATTTAAAATTTTTAAATTGTGATGGTACAAATTTTATAGTAAAATTTTATTAATATTTATAAAATTAGTTTGAAGTTTGAATTTATAGTTATAACTTTGCTTCTGAAACAAAATTAAACAGTATTTATGGTTTCACAACATACCTAGTCATTTTAACAGGTACTGCTCATTGTATATGTGAACCTACTACTATAGCAAACTAACAACTTTTGATAGAAAACTGATTTTTCCAATACCTGCAGAGTCAGAATGTCTTCTGGAATTGTCAACAATGCCTTTGAGTAGGAGATAAAACAATATAAAAAACTAGCATTTTAATTGTATTCACAACACAACATGCAAATAGATGCCAATGGCATTGACCCACAACAACCACAGGCATATAACATATGGTGGCATACATCTTAAATGTAGTAGAAAGTTAATGGCAGTTAATAGGGCTGCAGCATAAAATGCTAATCTAAATTTAGAGAGTTTTTCATCTCCCAAAAAAATCAAATTACTATCATTAATTTAATGTACAAGACCTACCTTCACAGTCTGAAGAAATTATTTTGCGCTTACATACACGTTTTTTACCAGTGCCTTTAAATCAAACATAAAAAATGATAATATAAGCATACGCTCTTTTAATTGTATGGTATTAACACTGAATAACAGAGCAATATTGTAAAATAAACCCAATGGCATTGACCCAGAACAACCATGTTATGAAATATAGTGCATATAGCTTAAATTTGAAAAAAAATGTATTAAATTGTACTTAAAGTAGATTGGTTTTGCACCTACCTTCAGAGTCAGAAGAACGTCTTATGCGCTTACGTACATGTGTTTCAACAATACCTTTAAATTGATCATAAACAAATTATAAATATAAACACACCATTTTATTTGTATTGATAACAAAGCAAGTAAAATATACACAAGAGCATTGATCTAGAACAACCATGATATTCACATTATCAAGACAGCCAACACATAGTTTCAGCAATCAAAGAAGCACTACACAAAAAATTGAGAATCCAGACCTAAACAAGCAAGTTCCTGTCTCTTATACACATCTAGATGTGTATAAGAGACAGAGGATCAATATAGATTATAGAATGTCATTACCTTCAACAAATTCTTCTACAGAGTTTGGAGATACATTTGCAACATCTATAAATAAAATACATCATTTATAATCTTGACAATATTGTTGACTACAGAATATGCATTTTGGGGCTATAAATAGTATAAATATATAGATGACCATTTCTTTTTTGCAAAATCTATATTCAGGACATTTCGATCTCCAACAAAAAAAGAATTTTTCATCTATACAATATTAAAGCTAAATGAAATTCTTTGAAGTATAAATATAATTTAAATTTTTTATTACCAGGCTTGGATATAGAATAAAAATTACAATTTATTATAATATAACAATATTAAAGCTAAATGAAATTCTTTGAAGTATATAGAATTTAAAAAGTTGTTATTACCAGACTAGTACGCTATGTGAATGGGATGTAAGGGGGGGGGGGTGTTTAGAATCAATACAGAACATAGATTATAGAAAATCAATTTGTATTACCTTCAACACATTCTTGTACAGAGTTTGAACATAAATCTGAAACATCTATAAATGAAATATACAATTTATAAATTGGATAATATTGTTTAATTGTACTGTATACATTCTGAGGCCGTAAATACACTATATAGAGAGAAATATTCATTTTTGTAAAAGCTTATACAAAACGGGGAACCTGCTCAGGACATTTCGATCTCTAACAAAAAAAGAATTTGTTGTCTATGCAATATTAAAAGAAAACTAGCAAAATCATTTTTTGTTCTAGAGGAGATTTTTGATATGCCATTAAATAATAGAATCAAAATATCGTGTAAATGAAGCCGCTTAGGGTATCTGCCGCATACGATCTTTGCGTGCATGCTGTAACCATGGTTGTAACTTGCATATCAAGTCATAGGCCTATAACTGCATCAGCGGTTGTCAACAAAAGAGTTACAGCCATGGTTACAGCATGCAAGCAAAGATCGTATGCGGCGGATACCCTAAGCGGCTTCATTTACACAATCTTTTGTTACTTTTTTCGCCAGTGATGTCAAGATTAAGTCGTATATAATGGCCTATAACTTCATAAGAAATTGTCAAAAAACGATTTTAAGTTTGATTCTATTATTAATGGCATATCAGAGGTC
>NW_022702359.1:63359-72253 GCF_011630105.1 Anneissia japonica | reverse complement strand
TTAGGCAGCCATTTTAATAAATATTGGATGTGCTAGACACTTTTTAATGCAAATTTTGAATTAATATTACTATTTAAAATATAATATAATATATTATTATCTAGCATTTCATTTTACTTCTGTAACACAGTTTACTGTAAATATATATCCAGTAAATTCTTTTTATTATAGAAAATTATTGATCATTATTACCTTCAAGAGATCCAGAGTTTGAAGATGCACTTGAAATGTCTGAAATGAAATACCGTAAAGATTGAATAATATTAATAATTGAATATGATCAAATTATACTGAAATAATTTCATACCAAATGTTAACAACAGAGTACTAACATGCCAGAATGCTGGTATGGAGGTTCATTCAATCGAGGTGGGACATTTAGTTCTTTATATTATATAATCTTTGTACTTTTACAAAATAGAATGAATGAGATAAACAAAAAAAAGAGGCCCAAATAGTAACGGAGTACAGTATGCTAAACGGTTCTAAAATTAGTTCAATGGTAATTTTTTTTTTAAATTGTTATTTATTGATAACAACAGTATACTGTATACATTAATACCTTCTGTTAAAGCATTTACTGCTTGTAAAAGTTCAAGTTCCTTCAAAATATCTATGAAATCCTCCATCCTTCCTTCACAAATTATCATTTGATGTTCTAGATCCATAATCAAACTCCATGTATCTTGATAATTCTTTACAAGTTTCTTCTTATACAGTTGTTTAATTTTTCTGATATTGTCATCTTCCAGTGCCATTCCAAGCCTCATAACTGTTTGTCTGTAACGTGTAAATTTTGAGATACTTACACTTCTCAAATTTGGACATGACGGTATTTGCATCTTAATTTCTTTTTCCAAACCAAATGTATCTGTTGCCTTTATGGTATCATAGAGGACCTTGATATCTGTTGAATGCAGATTTCCAGAAGCACTCAACAAATCCATCAAGTCTTTTGTCACAGCAGCTTTGGTTAATCTAAGAGTATGTTTTATGAGGTCTCTGTACAAAACCTTCAGCATACTGATATATCCAATCTGGTCATACCATTCTGAAAAAACTGGCAACAGCTGGCTTTTGAAAACACTGTCATTAATTCCTAAAATGTAAATATATATATATATATATACAGTATCATCATAGAGATTTAATGTTCAATATAAACTACACAGAAAAATTGTGTTTCATCAACACTTGCTGAAAAAAAACACAAAAGGTTTCCTTTAATTATGGAAATATAGAGGGTGCCCCAATGGTTAAAATAGAGTGCTAAAACGAGGTCTATAGAGCTCTCTAAAAAGAGAGCTCGTTAGTGCTATATAGAGCTCGTTTTTTAATTACGAGCATGGCCTTGTTTTATCTCTTTGTCAGCTGATTATCAGCAATTACTACTTGTCTTATCACACTCTAAACGCAAGACCCGACCCAAGCTGTGATAAGCCCAAGGCCGTTTCCCAGTCATCTATGCAAGGCAGCGTGAGAATAACAATGCAGTGGTGGCTATAAATATAAATTACAGATAAAATTAAAAATAAAAAATTAATAATTAATAATAATATTATATTAATATTATAATATTATAAATATTAATAATATTATAAATATTAATAATATTATAAATTACTACACCAAGAATCAAATGCATAGATGGAAACTTGGCTACGTTGGTAATGGGAAAAAATTAGAATGAACATTCTATTTGTAATGAACATTACCACAGAATATGTGTAAATCAGAAGCCGCAATCAAACCCTAAAGTATGGTTCTGCCCGAAATGCCACACTCTACCAAGATTTGTACAGGAACTTGCACGACAAAGTACCCAACAACAGGACACAATTTGCAAAATGGCTGAAGATCTCACTTCAATTCTGCAACAACTAATGATCAGAAAGCACTGATTTCTTAATTACAGAGCAAATTAGTTGAAGGAAAGCAAGAAAGATCAAAGCAGGATAGTCAACCCATTAGTACGGATAAGAAATGTCTAATTATCGGAGACTCAATTATAAGGGATATAAGTGAGAGGGGTCTCAAAGACACCAAAGTTACCTGTTGCGGCGGTGCTAATAAGGTCAGTGACATTGACAGTAAACTTGATAATACAGTCTCGTACTTTGAGTCTATCATTATACACATGGGCACAAATAACTGTGAGTCAGATGCAGACCTTGAACAAGGAATTCATGATTATAAACAGATGATTGATAAACTTAAATCAAAGTCACCAACTACAAATGTGTTCCTGTAAACTGCATGCCCACGTACTGACTAAACCAGAACATCAAGCTCGAATTGCCCGTATGAACAACGGCATTAAAGAAATTGCAAAGGAAACTAACTCGCAATTAATTGACAATGATGATACATTCCTACTGAGAAATGGATCTGCTGTCAACTCAAACCTGAACACTGGAGGACTACATCTCTCGAAAATAGGAACAAAATTGCTTCTTCGTAACATGAACGCTGTCCAGGCTATCATAAAACCGTCAACCAGGACCAAGCCAAAATTCCAGCCGCGTAACCGCTACGATAGCCCTATTAATCCAAGGCAGTATGAACACTTTCACCGCTCTTAGCGAAGACCGCATATCAACAGTTACAACAATCAGGTCTCACAAGATGCATTCCCCCATAACTATAGCTTTGTGAAATCGCAAGCAACAATGCATCAGGTATGCCTCTCGCCAATAGATTTCTTGGTCTTAATAAATCATTGTAATAAATGACACTGCTAAAGCACCTAATACTTTTAACTATAATGTATCTATAAACGAAGAACAAGAACCGCGAAGAAGACACCGACACAGTAGGATGTCAAGGGTATCGGGTAAAAACAAATGTAGTAATATTAAAATAGCTTTCAATAATGTAAATAGGTTAACTTCTGCACGACTTTGTGAGATATCTGAATTAATTACAAATAATGGTATTCAAGTTTTTGGTGTAGCAGAAACTTTTCTAAACAATAATAATAATGTTCACATTGACGGATATAATTGGTCGGGTAAATGTAGGAAACATAAAAAAGGTGGTGGTGTTGGAATATTTGTATCAAAAAATGTTACCATTGTAGATGATAATGTCTTTAATTCAAAGCTAGATGATTTTGAAAGAATTTGGATAAAAATATGTATTAATAATTCAAAATCAGCACCTTTGTACTTATCAGTTGTTTCAATATGCAGTCAATGGAGTTGATAATGAAAAGGCAGATGAATTAACTAACCAATTACTTTCAGAGGTGATTCAACTAGAAAATCATACAAATGATTGTGACCCGTCCATTCTTATAATGGGGGACTTTAATGGTAGGATTGGTCATGAAATTCCTAATGGTGACCCACATATTAATAGTAATGGTACTCGACTTCTTCAATTTAAAGATGATTCTAATATGTATATTTTAAATTGTTCTCACTTATGTGAAGGTGTAGTTACATGGTGTAAGGGTAACCAAAAAAAGCACTATTGATTACATGCTTTGTTCTAAAAACTATTTTGAATAATACAATAAAGTTTATTGTTGATGAGGGTAGGAAGCTAGGCACAGGAAGCGATCACAATACGCTTTTGTTAGAATTAGATACCAATTTAAACACCCATGTTAGCCATTGTTCCTATGATAATATATGGAACACTAAAGGAACACAAGATTTTATTAATTACCAGAATAATCTAGAATAATCCACTATATCTTTATGAATATAGAAATATAAGTGCCATGTGTTTTACCGAAACATGGCTGTCTGACAAACACAATGATGAACAGGTTGCTATAGAAGGTTTTAAGATTTTGAGAGGAGATAGGACTGTTCATTCCGGAAAAAGTATAGGAGGAGGGGTTTGCGTGTATTTGAACGATAGTTACTGCCATCCAAATAACTCAACTATTAAATCATACAGGTGTACCCCGAATGCTGAGATCATGACTGTCAGTGTAAGACCTTACTATTTGCCAAGAGAATTTTCTCATATTGTGATGGTTATTGTTTATGTGCCACATAAAAACGTTGCTAAAATTGCTGCTAATGAGATTTGTGAAGTGATACAAAATATTGAGATATCATCGCCTAACGCCTTTATATTGATTAATGGTGATTTCAATCATTGTTCGTTAAAACGAAGCAGTGTTTATTATTATCAGCATGCCTCCTGTACAACAAGAGGATCGAATACGCTAGACCTTTGTTATTCAAATGTCAAAGACGCTTACCTGTCAACAAAGTTACCGAATCTAGGTGTTGCTGATCATAATTTGGTATTACTTAATCCAAGATATCGTCCGTTGGTTCAACGAAGTCAACCAAAGAAAATAACTATTAAACATTGGACAAATGAAGCTGTTGAAAGTTTAAAGGGTGCTTTAGAGTGCACAGATTGGAATATTTTTAAAACGGACTCTAATGATATTAATGAAATGACTGAGTCGATTAGTAGTTACATAAACTTCTGCACTGTTATTACTATTCCAACTAAAGTTGTTAAGATATATGCTAACAATAAACCTTGGATAACTAAAGATGTTAAATAGATAATAAATAGCAAAAAACGGGCATATCGTATTGGTAATAAAGACGAGTTAAAAGTTTTACAAAAAGAACTTAAAAAAGCAATTCGTAAACAAAAACCAATTTATAAAAGGAAAATTGAACAATGTTTTACTGAAAATAAAATGAAACATGTCTGGAAAGGTATGCGTCTTATGAGTGGCTATTGTGAAAATTATCACCAATCAGGGAAACTCCCAAACTCAACTCATGCGTATGCAAATGATATCAACCTGTTCTTTAATCGCTTCGATAAGTTTGATTTTAAAACAGAAATACATGAACGTCTTGAGTTGCTTAATAATATGACGCAGTCTGACTTTGTCATTAGGACAGATGAAGACGAAGTGCGTAATCTTTTTAAACGACAAAACTCGTCAAAAGCTGCCGGTCCAGACAGAATAATGCCCTTAGTTTTAAAATTATGTGCAGATCAGTTGTCTAATATTTTTTCTTATCTTTATAATTTATGCTTTTCGGTTAATAGGTTTCCAGATTCTTGGAAAAAATCATGCATTGTACCTGTGCCAAAACGTGCAGTTAGTGAGATGAATGATCTTAGGCCAGTAGCGCTAAACTTTATTCTTCCTCGGCTTTGTATTTTTTGAGGAAATATTGACGTATAATGTATATAAATCATGATATTATTATTATGAAATAGAGATGGACTCTAACTGTCTTGCAGTTAAATTATAAATAAATTTTGGAACGTTCAAATCAATTCAATTCATTTATTCGCCTCAACAGATAGAAGATGAATCTGCATGCGTGATAAAAAGTTAACCAGGATGGGAACCAAAGACCTGCTGTCTATGCAGATGCCTTAACCCACTGACTTATTGTGCTCGAATTATGTATTATGATTTTTCATCTGCATTTAATACAATTCAACCTCATCTTTTATTTGACAAATTAGTTCGCATGAATATTCCTTTTCCCTTAATCTCCTTAGTTTTTGATTTTTTGATTAATTGTTCTCAGTTCGTAAAGTTAGATAAAGACGTAAAGTCAAATACAATTAGGTCCAATACGGGCGCTCCTCAGGGAACTGTACTTGCCCCCTTTTTATTTAGCCTTTACACGGCTGACTATAGATCAGCACATTGTATGTGCCCTGTTATTAAATTTGCTGACGATACAGCTATGCTTGGACTTATAAATAATGACGATGATACCGACTATGTTCAGGAGATTAAAAGGTTTTTAAATTATCGCGACAACAATTATCTAGAATTGAACACATCTAAAACAAAGGAGATGATTATTGACTTCAGGAAAAGGACGAGTGGTTTTAGTAAGATTTTCATAAAAAATAAAGAAATTGATCGCGTAGATAAATATAAATACCTTGTAGTTGTATTCAATGATTCGCTTACATGGGATGATCATGTCGATTCTCTTATAAAGAAACTAAACACTAGAATGTATTGTATGAGACAGATGTATAAATTCAATGTGTGTAACAAAATTTTAGAACTTTTTTATAATTCTGTGATTTGTGGTGTTTGGGTCTACTGCCTCGTTTGCTGGGGTGGAAACGTCACTCAGAGAGATAGGAACAGGATTGATCGTCTGATCAGGAGAGCAGGAACGATGATTGGTGTGGATCAACAGTCGGTGGAGTCAGTTTATATGAAACAGCTGAAGACGGTGTTTGATGGAGTTTCTAGAGATGCAAATCATCCACTCCATCAATATGTCGTCTTTCAGCGAAGTGGTAGGCTGAGGCCTCCGATTGTCCACACCAATCGTTATTCCTGTTCATTTATTCCTGCTGGGATTAAACTTTTTAATGCACATTTTAAACGTTAATTTTATGAATATTTTTTTATGTGATTGTACATTGTTTTTAAAAGTTTTATGCGAGCATTCAGTTTCCTTCGTTGAAGGATGAATAAAGTTTTACTTTGACTTTGACTTTGACTTTATATATAATTAACATTACCATCATAATTCTGACCTTGTTTTTTCTCATGGACTTCATCACTAAAACATTCATCATCATTATCATCAACCTTACTACATCTATAGTTATTATTATCGTCATTATCATCACCGTCATCACTATGCTGGGTATAATGTCTCTTTGAAACTTCGTCTTTACATTTTAATGTATTTCAATATGCTTATCAATAGAGTGTTAAAATATTTTAGACAATGAAAGTCTTTAATAATTCCAGTAACGGATCAATGTTAAACAATAATATTTTCAACCAAATTTTAAACGAAAGGTTTTGGGCATATCCAGTCAATGGAGTTGATAATGAAAAGGCAGCGATGAATTAACTAACCAATTACTTTCAGAGGTGATTCAACTAGAAAATCATACAAATGATCGTGACCCGTCCATTCTTATAATGGGGGGCTTTAATGGTAGGATTGGTCATGAAATTCCTAATGGTGACCCACATATTAATAGTAATGGTACTCGACTTCTTCAATTTAAAGATGGTTCTAATATGTATATTTTAAATTGCTCTCTGTTATGTGAAGGTGTAGTTACATGGTGTAAGGGTAACCAAAAAAGCACTATTGATTACATGCTTTGTTCTAAAACTATTTTGAATAATACAATAAAGTTTATTGTTGATGAGGGTAGGAAGCTAGGCACAGGAAGCGATCACAATACGCTTTTGTTAGAATTAGATACCAATTTAAACACCCATGTTAGCCATTGTTCCTATGATAATATATGGAACACTAAAGGAACACAAGATTTTATTAATTACCAGAATAATCTAGAAAGGGGCTTTTCCGACTGGCTTGTAGATACTTTTAATGATGTTGACATGTTATGGGATCAGGGACGTATCCGGGTTATCTCTGGGGGGGGGGGAGCCGTGGGAGCCGCGGCTCCCCATCCCCTTTGTACACAGTGTTAAAATTTTAAAGCTTTCTTGAGCCAATACAAATTATTTCCTGGGATCACTTAAAATGAATATTTCTAAACATGTAAATATGCATCAGTACACATTATACATAGGCCTAATAGAACACATAAGCCTAAGCGTGATTTAAAAAAATCTTAAATCCATAAATCTCAGGCCAGTTCTTTTAAGATAGAAATGCGATACTGTGGTTCAATTTCGTTTTTATCCTTTTGCAAGTTTCTTCAAATGTTTGTTTAATAATACTACTACTAATAGTATAATAATAATAATAATAACAATGATGATGATGACGATAGTAATAATTGATATTTATATTAATAACAATAAAAAGTGAAGAAAATTGTGCTAAATGCGAAAAAAGTTGTGATTTGTTGGTATACGGACATAAACCACCCAGGACATATTAAACCACCCAATTGGAATATACCATTGTTAAAGTGGGTGGGCAACAGGGTGAACAATGTTGGTCTTGCTTTTATCTAGCTTTACTTAATTTGCTATTGTACACTCCTATTATACGCCTTTAATTCATTCATTTCTTCTGACAACATGCATGTTAGTTAGTAATCATTGTAGATTTTAGTAATCACTGTGCTTAAAGTTTAATTTTTTTTAGTTTTCTAAATTTATTTTAATTTTTAAAATGACTTACATTAAAAATCACTTTCAATTAAATACTTCCCTTTAATAATAATAATAATTTTATTTTAGTAATCACTGTGCTTAAAGTTTAATTGTTTTAATAGGTATATTTTAGTTTTCTAAATTTATTTTCTAAAATTATTGCACAATGGGTAAAAATAAGAATATAAATGACTAATTCTATAAAAAAGTATTTATCATACATGTATATGGTTTACAAATTGAATTCTTAATAATTATCATTAATTTACATTTACAGTATTTATATTATATAACTGATTTCATTATTAATTTTATATTCTCCAACAACCAAACTTTCCATTCCATTGTGAAATTTTGAGAAAAACCATAGAGCAAAGAAACAGACTCTATGGAAAAACCAAGTATTTTGTTTTAATTAGATTGTATTCACTAATTATAGAAATATACTCATTTTAAAACAATTCATTAAAAACCTAAGATGATTTTAGGCTGTATAACAGGCCTGTATCATCATACAGTATTGTTATCTTAAATGGTGTAATTGTAGTAGTGTATTTTTTATGTAATGAAGTATAGTTTAATTATACTCTATACTGAATTGTTTTTTTATGGTGCCTACATACATACAGTTATACATACAGTATAATTGTAAGAATGTAGGACATAAACCACCCAGGACATAAACCACCCAGGACATAAACCACCCAATTGGAATATACCATTGTTAAAGTGGGTGGGCAACAGGGTGAACAATGTTGGGTGGTCTTGCTTTTATCTAGCTTTACAATAGGACTTAATTTGCTATTGTACACTCCTATTATACGAC
>NW_022702359.1:59663-62202 GCF_011630105.1 Anneissia japonica | reverse complement strand
GCCTACACTGGACCCTGATGTGCTGTCCAACTAGCGTCCTGTTACAAATACCCCATTTCTCTCAAAACTTATTGAAAAGTTTGTTGCAAGTGAACTTACAGGATATCTACATGAATATGACCATTATGATCCATTACAGTCTGCATACCGTAAGCTTCATAGCACTGAGTCGGCAACCTTGAAGATTCATAATGATATAATGATGCAAATTGATGCAAAGGAAACTGTGTGTTGTCAGTTTTTCTTGATCTATCGTCAGCTTTTGACACCATCAGTCATTCTGTTCTCATTAACCGATTATACTCCATTGGTGTTCGTGGGACGGTTCTCTCATGGTTCAAGTCGTATATAACATCAAGAAAGCAAGCTGTTTACATCAATCATACAATATCATCATATATTTACGTTGATTATGGTGTACCACAAGGATCAACCCTCGGACCCTTACTGTTCCTCGTGTATATGCGGCCACTTGGTAACATAATACATCAGTACTCTGTCACTTACCATATGTTTGCTGATGATACACAACTGTATATCAGCTTCAAACCCACTGTAGAACAATGTAACAGCGCTAAGACTACAATGGAAAAATGTATCGGAGCAGTGCATCAATGGCTTTCTGAAAATGGATTGTATCTCAACTCCAATAACTCTTCTTTTTCATTCAAAATATCTGAATTCCCCGCCTGAAATTCATCATGTGTCAGTAAGTGACTCCATGGTCATGCCTTTGAATGTTGTTCAAAACATTGGAGTGACTTTCGATGAATCAATGACCCTATCCAAACACATCAACACTACCTGTAAGTCTATTTCATATCACCTTAGAAATATCAAGAACATTCGTCAGTTTCTCTCTGGTGTATAAGAGACAGCCTAAAGCTTGTGCACGCAATTATTACTTCAAGACTGGACTACTGCAATAGTATACTTAATGGTCTGCCTGAAAAACTCATCCATAAGCTTCAACTTCAACTTAATTCTGCTGCTCGCCTTGTTTCCAACACTTCACGATTTGAACATATAACGCCTGTTCTAAAACGTCTGCATTGGCTACCTGTGAAGCAGAGAATCATATTCAAAATCCTGATTATTACATATAAGGCACTTCACAATTTAACCCCGTCCTACATTTCAAACCTCATCGTCCTTCGTTCAGCTAACTGTGGCAGGCGCCTTAGATCTTCTGCAGACCTTACTCTTCTGCAAGTTCCTGCATGCCGATTAAAAACGTATGGCGAAAGATCGTTTCACGTAGCAGCACCAAAACTATGGAACAGCTTACCTTCTAGTGTAAGAGAAGCACCAACTCTTGCTATTTTCAAGACAAGATTGAAGACTCATCTTTTCAATACCTGTTACTAATTTCAAATTTTCATACATTTTTTTTTTCTGCCTTTTGTTTTGTGATTTGAGTATAGGCTTGATTAGATAGATGCCTTACATCATGAGAGCATCTGTGAATTATGTGCCGGCCAACCATTGCCTGTCAATGGTCTTAAATTGCAGGCGAACGATGCAGTGATGTTTGGTTCTTCTGCTCAGTCTGTTTCTCTGCATCTGTAGTTTGGTTACAATAGGAGTTGCCTTTTGTTTTTGTTTTTCCAGCGCATTGAGACTTCGGTATAATGCGCTATACCAAATCCCACTACATTACATTACATTACATTTTTTTATTATTATTTTTATTATTATTATCATTATCATTATCATTATCATTATCATTATTATTATTATTATTATTATTAAATAAAAATACTAAATTTAAACAAATTAGAATACTAAATATTAGACAAATACAATTATTGTAGTAAAGTATACTCTATTAAAGTACATTAATGGAGTATTTAATTTTGTTAATGAATGAATAACCTGTTCAATAAAATATTTTAGCTTGTAATTATTATTATAGAAATGAGTCCTATTGAAATACTGTATAATACCGGTTTTGTTGCGATTCAATAACATAAAATGATAAAAATCTTAGTGATGGATACATTTACATTCAAATTATTATCTTAGTTATATAATATAAATTCTGTAAATGTAAATTAATGATAATTATTAAGAATTCAAGACATTCAAATTATTATCTCAGTTATATAATATAAATAGCGTAAATGTAAATTAATGATAATTATTAAGAATTCAATTTGTAAACCATATACGGTTGTATGATAAATACTTTTTTATAGAATTAGTCATTTATATTCATATTTTTACCCATTGTGCAATAATTTTAGAAAACTAAAATATACCTATTAAAACAATTAAACTTTAAGCACAGTGATTACTAAAATAAAATTATTATTATTATTATTATTAATGGGAAGTATTTAATTGAAAGTGATTTTTAATGTAAGTCATTTTTTCAAAATTAAAATAAATTTAGAAAACTAAAAAAAATTAAGAAGATAATTAATTTAATAATTAAATACTTAAATTAAATTCTGTTACATATAGAGTAGGCCCACAAATATACTAATATTAAGATTACAATTATACTGTATGTATAACTGTATGTATGTAGGCACCA
>NW_022702359.1:46828-59462 GCF_011630105.1 Anneissia japonica | reverse complement strand
CTGATACACAAAACATCATCTTAAGTACTGTCTCTTATACACATCTAGATGTGTATAAGAGACAGTACTACTACTAATAGTAATAATAATAATAACAATGATGATGATGACGATAGTAATAATTGATAATAATATTAATAGCAATAAAAAGTGAAGAAAATTGTGCTAAATGCGAAAAAATAGTTGTGATTTGTTGATCTTACTATAGTATATATAGTTAAAGCTTAGTAAGCTATAATTAGGCCTAAGTTGTCCTGGATATTAAGTAGATCCCTGATAAAAGATCATGAGAACTTTGTTGGCGTTTCATTTTGACTATAATGGTAATGTGATGATGATGAATTTTACTATATAAAAGTGTCATTTCCGGCCATTTCGAGAGGTACTATTTCCTCAAATTTTCTCACCTCAGCCCCAGCCATGGTGGGGCTGAGGTGTTTGTGAAATCACGTTTTTGAAGTAGCCCTATGTAAAGTACATACTCAAAGACAATGTTTTTAAGCTTTTTTTCTATGTTTTTTTTCCTATGGTATATCACACACACATTAATAAGAATAAGATCTTTATGGTTAATTGTCAAAAATCCCTGATAAAAGATCATGTTTGTTTAATAATACTACTACTAATAGTAATAATAATAATAACAATGATGATAATGACGATAGTAATAATTGATAATAATATTAATAGTAATAAAAAGTGAAGAAAATTGTGCTAAATGCGAAAAAAAAGTTGTGATTTGTTGATCATACTATAGTATATATAGTTAAAGCTTAGTAAGCTATAATCAGGCCTAAGTTGTCCTGGAAGTAGATTCCTGATAAAAGATCATGAGTAAATTTGTTGGCGTTTCATTTTGACTATAATGGTAATGTGATGAATTTTACTATAAGTGTCATTTCTGGCCATCTAGAGGTACTATTTCCTCAAATTTTCTCACCTCAGCTCCAACCATTGTGGGGCTGGGGTGGGTGTCGACTTACAAAATGCCCTCCCCTCCACCTTTCAAAACAGATCTGTGCCCTTCCCTGGGTAGAGTCGGCTCGAGTCGGCTCCTGATGTATGTGTTAGTGACTGCTGTTTGTTTTTATGATGTGATCTGGTTTTTCATGTCCATTTTTCGTGATTATGACTATTCTGGATAAAGAATGTTTTGAGCAGAGGTGGATTCGAGGCGGCACCCCCACCCCCCTTTACTTTTTTAAGGAAAAAAAGGAAAAATATATTCAAATTGAAGTGCGAGAGTGTAATTTCCGGCCATCTAGAGATGCCTCAGCCCCAACCATAGGTGGGTGGTTCCTCGGTCTGTGAAAGTCCCTCCCTGGTTCACCTCTCTTTCGAATTCCTGGATCTGCCACTGTTGATTTATTATATAATTATTTTTTCGCTTATTTATAATGCGTCTATTGCAATTTTCACTTTATCCTCTCAAACAGTCCTAAGAACGTTCAGAGTGCGCTACTTCACAGGGGGATTCGCCCCCTTGACCCCGCCGGGGTCATACGTAATTCGCATAATGGCTCCCCCCCCTTTCAAAACCCTGGCTACGTCCCTTATGGGATTCATGGAAAAATATTGTTAACGCTGCAGCTAAAAATGGCATTGGTACTAAAAAAATAAGTAAAAACCACAAACATTGGTTTAATCATGAGATTAAAAGTGCAATTACAGAACGTAGGGAAGCTGCTCGTGTTCATAGACAAAATTTCAAAATAAACCCTAATAGTGCTTATACAGAATATTTGTGGAATTTATACCAAGAAAAACGAATTTTAGCCAAACAACAAAATTCTGGATACTGTTAGGGACTATTGGAAGAGCTTAGGTAAAGTTAAAGAAAGTAATGATTGTTTTACCTTTTTGACACGGAGGGCAGTTAATGAGATGCGCTCAAGTGAAATAGATGTAAATAATGAAGATGATGAAAATTTACTTTTTAACATTAATATTGATAATCAAATAGTTGCAGAAGCTCTTTCAATTGCTAAAAATAATAAAGCTCCTGGAGTAGATGGAATAACCAATGAACTTCTGAAAAATGGTGGTGATGCTATGCAAGTGTCACTTGTTTCTTTATTTAACAAAATCATGCAATTAGAAAAGATCCCAACTGAGTGGAATATTAGCATAATTGTGCCAATTTTTAAAAAGGGGGATCGTAGCGATTTAAATAATTATAGAGGAATCTCATTAACGTCATGTGTGTCAAAAATCTTTAACAGAATAATTTCTATGTACATTTCATGTCTTGTTGAAAAAGGTAATTTTCTTTCAGAAGTCCAGGGAGGATTTAGACCTTATCACCGATGTGAAGACCACATCTTTACATTGAAAAGTATTTTATCTTGCCGTTCCTTTGAAAATAAAACTATGTATCTAGCCTTCCTGGACTTCCGAAAAGCATTTGACAATGTATGGCGTGATGGTCTCCTTAAATCAGCCTGGGATGCAGGCATAAGAGGACAAATTTGGAGAATCATTAGTTCACTATATGACAACGTTAAATCTAAAGTAAAAATTGGGGAAAATATGACTAAGGAATTTCCAATTCATAAAGGCGTTAAACAAGGATGCGTGCTTTCTCCCATTTTATTTTCAATATTTATTAATGAATTTGTTAAACTTCTTCGTGAAAGCAACTAAGGTGTGACTATGAATGTTATTTGGATGGGAGGGCTCTTTTGGGCTGACGATGTAGTTTTAATAGCTAATAGTGAAAATGAAATGAAAAAAATGATAGAAATTGCAAGTACTGTAGATTTGCCAAGGAATGGAAGTTAGGTTTTAATCATGAAAAATCCAAAATTATGGTCGTTGGGAAAAGAATTAATAATAATAAAGAATGGAAATTAGGCAACAAGTTTATAAGTGAGGTAAACAGCTACACATATTTAGGCGTTTATATCTCTTCAAACCTATGTGAACATACTCAATATCAGCATATAATTCAAAAGGGCAATCGCCTTATTGCTTATATTAAAGGTATTATAGCTAATCTAGATAACTTTAATCGTGTTTATTATGGAAATATTTTATGGAAGACTATTGCACTTCCATTAATAATTTATTCATGTAGTATTTGGTTTAACAAATAAAAAGAAGGATATTGAAGATCTGGAGAAAGTACAAATTCAAATGGCCCGTTTTCTGTTAAAAGCCCCTCGGTATACACCCAAAGAGGCTCTTTATAGAGACTTAGGATGGGTCCCCTTATCTCAAACACATGAAGTGACAAGAGTTAAATTGTTTAATCGCTTTATTAACATGGAAAATTACAGGTGGCCTAATATAGTGCTTAAATGTATGCTTCAACTTGAATGCGACTTTAATATTATAAAATATAAATTTCTTATTATTGTGTAGATACTTTTGCAAAATGTCCTGATATTGATTTTTATAATCATGTTTTTGATTTTGATAATTTAATGTGTAATTCTTTCTCTGTCAATATTGTAGAACGTGATGTATCAGAATGGTATAAATCAGAGTGGTCAAATAAATTATTGCAAAAACCTTCATTAATTAATTATTCAAGACTTCAAGTTTCTCCTAAATTACAAAAATAGTTGTTGGACAAAACAAATTTTTTGTAGGGAGGACTATTTAAATTTAGTCATGCCTAACTAGTCGACGCGAGTGACTCAGTTTCGTGGCTCCAAAAATATAAACATTTGATTGGTTGAAATTGTTTATTTCGGTCCGCCCATTTATCCAAATACGGAATATAAGA
Source organism: Anneissia japonica (assembly GCF_011630105.1). NCBI lineage: Eukaryota > Metazoa > Echinodermata > Crinoidea > Comatulida > Comatulidae > Anneissia > Anneissia japonica. The sequence goes on along the minus strand of NW_022702359.1, from coordinate 55,732 downwards.
TTACGTCATTCTTTTGGCATCCTGGTGCCTGATTTCAGTGTTTTACAAGTCGCTTATTCCGTCTATCTCTAAATTAACTTTCTCGTTGGTGGCGCTGTCCAGAATGAGAAAAATAATAACAAATAAGAGACTTGTGGCAAGTCTAAGTGCACACAAAATGGAAACTGCAAATGCTTAAAATTAAACACGCCTTGTTTTAAATGCTCAGACACACCCGTTAAAATTCGTCATTTGCTAATTCAAAGGTCCATCAAAATATATTTTATTTTAATAAACTTTATCTCATAAGGTATGTAAGCAAAATATTGAATTCCTTCGTGTCAGTTCAATTTGTATATTTAATAAATACTAACATGGAGGTATTATTTCCATGATTCTAAGGTTTTCTAGCTTAAATTCTAATTAAAATGATGTTACGCAGAGATACACGAGGAAATTCGTCCTGAACTATGTGCGTATCTGGTATTGATACGCCAATAACGTCCTTTAATTCGTGTAAGTAAAGTGCCGTCATTTACAAATTCAGAAGTCCAACAAGCAACAAAACTTGATTTTTATGCAAGAATATATTGTTTTCAATAAACTTAAAATAGCCTTGTAAACAATGTATTATATCAGTGTTCGTGTTAGTTCATAATGGCTTGTCGAAATTAAATTCCAAATAGAATTATGTTAGGCAGAGATACACGAGGGAATTCGTCCTGAACTATGTCTGGTATTGATGTGACCGATAACGTCCTATCGTGTAAGCTGAATTTACAAATTCTAAAGTCCCAAAGAACATGTATTGTTTTTTGCAAGAATATATTTAATTAAATAAACCTAAAATAGACTTTCAAAATAATGAATTAATCTGTGTTAGTGTGTTTTTAGTGTGGATTTTGTCTATACTGTAGTTTTAACTAGAATTCTGTATTTGGATATTAGGCAGAGAAACACGAGGAAATTCGTCCTGAACTATGTGCGTATCTGGTATTGATAACGACCAATAACGTCCTCGTGTAAATGACGATTATTATTTCCATGTCGTTATTTGGGTAATTCAAAAGTCCAATACAGAACTTCATATTTTTAAAGGTATATCAATTAAAGAAACTATATAATAGGTGTATTGTAAAACAAAATATTAAATCAGTCAGTGCCTGTGTTTACCTTGATGTCTTGTTTGACTATTATGATAAATCCAACTAACAAATTATTCATTACGGTATTGTATTTGTATAGGCCATGGTATAGGCAGCTCAGACACACGATCAAATTTGTCCTGAACTATGGGCGTATCTGGTATTGATACGACCAATAACGTCCTCTCGTGAAAGCTGAATGTTGTAATCCAACTAAAAAGTATTCATTATTGTATTTGTATAGGCCATGGTGTAGGCAGCTCAGACACACGATCAAATTCGTCCTGAACTGTGTGCGTATCTGGCATTGAAACGTCCTCTCGTGAAAACTGAATGCCGTAATCCAACTAAAAATTAATCATTATTATATTTGTATAGGCCATGGTATAGGCAGCTCAGACACACACGATCAAATTCGTCCTGAACTGTGTGCGTATCTGGTATTGACACGACCAATAAGGTCCTCTCGTGAAAGCTGAATGCCGTTTTTTGGTTAATTATTCAAAGGTCTAACAAAAACTTTTATTTTTTTGTAAGAATATATTAAATTCAATAGACCTTACATTTAATGCTTTACTATAGCCAATATTGATAATGGAACGTGTCATGGAGTAGAAAACAAAATTATTTTTAGTCTAATAATTGCCTGGCATGTATTGCACAAACTGGAATTAAAATAGGCCTAAATATTTAACCAGCCAATATAATTCTTTTATATTTAAAAAGTTACAAGTGTTGAAAGAGAGAATTATAAAACGACTTAAAATAATCTTGTAATTTTGATTTTGTGATAGCCTGATATAAAAGGAGAAAATGGAAGACTTGTCAAATTAGATAAAACATTATTAAAATATAAAACGTTTTTTTGAATTAATAATTGTGTCACTGGTCGAACTGCGGTGGTGGAGCGTTCGAGCATTGCTTGAAGAACACGTGCATACACAGTTTAGAACCGTCCATTTGCAATCGGGGGGGGGGTATATTTTTGTTTATTTACGATTAAACGGTAAAATGTATTCATAATTTATATTGTGCAAAATACAAGTTTCTCTATGCGCAGTACAAGGGAGCAGTTGTAATATAGGAAAAGCAAGAACAAAGTAATTATTGGGAGTGAGTTTTAAGTCAAACTTTCACCAGGTAGGCAATGGTATAGCCATAGTACATTTTGGAATTCCCAGCCGAAATTCAGCAAAAAAACCGTGTTTCACAAGAAATTCACGTAAATTCAATTAATAAACGTTGTTTTCTTAATTATTATCCATAATAAATGGACACTTCACTCACTATTACGACCATCTAGCCTAATAATAACGGTTCTGAACGGCGAACTACCCATCCAGCATAGATCATTACCGCCGGCCAGTATTTACTGTACTTGCACGTGTACAGGCGGCGTACAAAGAGGCTGTTTTCACATGTTTTCGTACGGTTGGGTTATAAATTGAAGGCGGCCTCACAATATGCGATTGAACAATTACTGTACTGTTATTGTTGAATATCAGTTAGTTGTTGGTGACTTTGAATGAGTAGTGTGGTGTTGTGATTATTTACAAAATTGGCAGTAGCGCCACCTATTGGCGTTAAGGTTGGAAACTTAGAGAGGAGCCATAATGATGATGAATGAATAAAGGCAGAGAACCATATGATGAGTTCTAGTGCTTGTACTTCATTTGATGTATGCGTAGTTACATGATATACTACCGACAGTACAACATTACATTGGCGACGAGGATCATCATCCTACATGGCAGAAGAGATAAAAGTAAGTCAAATCTCAGAATTTGATGAGTGAAGTCACACCACCGAGAGAGTGCGACCGCAGCCATGTTGAATAGCACAGCCACGTTTATGAACATAGCACAGTTCAACGTGCATAGTCATGCTGATCGTCCCCGACGATGGGACAGATGGGTAAGGCATTTTGAGATTGGCCTACCTGTAATAGCAAATAACATAACCGATGATAATAGGAAGAAAGCACTATTATTATTTTATGGAGGCTGTGGTATAACTCACTTATGGTCACCAAGTAGCGTCTGGGGAACAACGCCTAAACAGCTGAATAGATAGAGGGCGAATCTTCCATCTTGAGTAGTTACTAGCTCTTGTGTCATCATTGATTAGCTTGTTTATTAAAGTTGATTTGTTTACTTACATAACTGTCTACTGAAGTTTATTGAGTCACGTCCCGACATAACATGGTGTCAGAGTAAACCTGGATTATAGTTTGCAAATTCAACCGAAAATTAAAAGCAACGAAAATGAGCAACGAAGAGCAGGCCCAAGTAAACAACAACGCGCAACAGGCAGTAGCCTTAGCAACGGAAATTCCCGGTGCGCAAGCAGTTTACCAGGTCAGTCCTCCTGAACAATTCACTTTTAATAAGACCGAGTCGTGGCCTAAGTGGCTGCAGCGATTTCAAAGGTTTAGGAAGGCATCGGGACTCGATCGGAAAAGCGATGAGACCCAGATAAATACTCTAGTTTATGCTATGGGTGAAAAAGCAGAGGACATACTAACCTCGCTAAGATTAACAAATGAGCAGCTAAATTCGTACGTCGAAGTAGAGAAACACTTCAATGATTATTTTATCGTTAGACGTAATACGATATACGAGAGGGCCAAGTTTAATCAGCGTAAGCAAAACGAATCTGAGCCTGTAGATAAGTTTATCAACTCATTGTATAAGCTGGCAGAGCACTGTGAGTTCGGTGCTTTGCACGACGAGATGGTGAGAGACAGAATAGTAGTAGGGTTGTTAGACACAAAGCTAGCGGAGAAAATGCAGCTTGACCCGAAATTAACGCTCGAAAAAGCAGTTAAACTAGTACGAGAAACAGAAGCAATAAAGAAGCAACAATCTGTAGTTAGACAAGAAGCTCCCCAAGTGGTAGATGCGGTTTATAAGCCAGCACATGGTAAGCCTAGATATAAGCGAATTGAGCAAAGCGCTAGGCCAACGCGAAAACATAATGACAAAGCGAAGTCACAATGTGGTCGGTGTGGCAGAAATGCACATGCCCGAGATAAGTGTCCTGCGAAAGACGCAAAGTGCCACAAATGCGGCAAGAAGGGCCACTTCGCATGGAAGTGTTTGTCCGCAGCAGCATCGCAAAATGTAAGCGAATTATTGTATCTCGACATGCACGCAGCGGACACTCTATCGAGAGCGCCGTTGGAGTCTACCGAAAATGCGAAGGATGCACTGGAAACTCAAGTGGAAGCATACGTTAACTGCGTCGTAGGAAACCTACCAGCATCTGACAAACGCTTACAGCAAATACGCGATGCTACCGCAGCAGACCCAGTGAGTAGAACATTGGCTAAACATGTTCTCGACGGTTGGCCAGACCATAAAGCTGACGTTCCAGACGCGATAAAGCCGTTTTGGAGTGTAAGAAGCGATCTGTCAATCGCCCAGGGAATCATCTTCAAAGGTGATCGATTGTTCATACCATCTGTGTTACGTCCAGATATAATTGAGAAAATTCACGAAGGCCACATGGGTATAGTCAAATGCCGTGAAAGAGCACGGTCGTCTGTGTATTGGCCAGGTCTAAGCCGCCAAATAGAGGACATAGTAAATTCATGTTACAGGTGCGCAGAAAACAAAAACGTCCAACAAGAGCCGTTAATGCAAACCCCTACACCGGTTCGCCCATGGAAAATTGTGGCGACTAACTTGTTTCACTTGAAAGGGAACACTTACTTATTAATTGTTGACTACTACTCGCGGTTCGTCGAAGTAGAATTATTAACTACGACGACAAGTGATGTCATAGTTGAAAAGATGAAGGCAACGTTCGCGAGGCATGGTATTCCGGACACTTTGATATCGGACAACGGTCCTCAATATGATTCAGACGCGTTCAAAGCATTCACAAACGACTACGCTTTTGAACACAGAACGTCAAGTCCTCGCTATCCACAAGCAAATGGAGAAGCGGAACGAGCTGTACAGTCCGCCAAAGCCTTGATCAAAAAGAATCCAGAGGATTACCATAAAGCACTCCTCAATTACAGAGCGACTAAGCTAGCGAATGGATATAGTCCATCAGAGTTATCAATGGGGCGAAGTTTAAAGACGTCACTGCCTACCAGTGAGAGCCTATTAATTCCACGATGGCCTCAGCCTGAAATCATACAACAAAAAGAAAGACTGAGTAGAACGAAGCAAAAGCTTAACTACGACCATCGTCATAGAGCCCGACCACTCAACACGCTGGCTGAAGGTGATCATGTGTTCATACGAGACCAGCAGAAACGCGGGATAATCGCGAAAGCGGCAGACACACCCCGCTCATACGTTATTGAGACTGGTAGCACCAAAGTCTGTAGAAACCGCAGAGACTTATTGCCTACTAGTGCGCCAGTAAGCTTAAATCGCGATTCAAACGTACATGAAAGCGAAGACGAAATGGCAAGCGACGAATCTGTCACACCTACGCTTGTTCAGGATACGAGACCACTGAGGCCCGAAACTTGTGTGCCAAGCGACATTGTTAAGACTCGAAGTGGTAGAGCTATCAAGCCACCAAAGCGACTTGACTTGTAAAAATCTGGACATGAAAGTCAAGTTTTGATTGTTGAACTGTTAAATTTTCAGACGTTTCAAATGTTCATAATGTAACACAGTTTTATCAGTTGTTTTTATAGTTACAGTGAATTGCGCATGTATTTGGAAACAAAGAACGATAATTCTAAAAATAGTTTCTATATAATATTTAATCATCTTAGTAAAGGGGATGTGGTATAACTCACTTATGGTCACCAAGTAGCGTCTGGGGAACGACGCCTAAACAGCTGAATAGATAGAGGGCGAATCTTCCATCTTGAGTAGTTACTAGCTCTTGTGTCATCATTGATTAGCTTGTTTATTAAAGTTGATTTGTTTACTTACATAACTGTCTACTGAAGTTTATTGAGTCACGTCCCGACATAACAGAGGCCCAGATCTCCAGGATGAAGTAGATGTTCTATTAAAACAACCTACTTCCAGGCCTAGACCTACAACTGCCGCGGCAGATGGCTCTAGTGCAGCAGTGACGTCACAACCAGGTGCGTCTTCGAGTAGTGCGTCGGGATCGAGTAGTAGTACTAGCAGAGCTACTGCTACGCCGAGTTATGATGTAATAAAGACATTCTTAAGCTTGCATTTCAATCCCCAAAATAATAAAGATTATGAATCATTGGTTTTTAGAAGGCTTCTGCAAAACAAGGGTGAACTCATGCAAGATTATTATACCAGGTTGCACCAACAGGCAGTTAAATGTGATTTTTTTGACATTGACCGAGAAATTAAAACTCAGATATTAGCTGGATGTGCTTCAGATAAATTTCGGCGAAAGCTGTTAGAAAAAGAAAGAACATTAAATGACATCCTACTGTTAGCACGAGCAAATGAACAAGCAGAATTACAGTCAACAGTCATTGCACAAAGTACAAGTAAAGACAGTGTTAATAGACTGTATGATAAACGTAAACAGGTATCACATAGGTCTAACAGTAAAGATATGGTGAAACAATGTACATATTGTGGTAGAGATCATGAAATAAGAAAATGTCCGGCATACGGCAAAGTTTGTAAGAAGTGTCACAAACGTAATAATTTTGCTAACGTATGTAATGAAACAAACAAACAAGTTTACTAGACCTAAGGTTCATACTGTAATACATGACAGTAGTGAAGAATATGATACAAATTGTAGTGAAAATGGTCATAATGAGTATGTATTTGGTATCCCAGAAAGCAAACTTCCCAGTAGTACAATTAGAGTTGATAATGAGTTTGTCAGATTCATTATAGATACGGGTGCCTCAGTTAACATTATGGCAAGTGAAGTATTTGAAAAAGCCTATCCTTCAGAAAACACATGTTAAAATTTATGGTTTTGGTAGTGACGAACCATTAAAAATTAGAGGTGTTTGTAAGGTAACGTTCCATGCAGAAAATGAGGTAAAATGTGAGGATGATGTTTACATTGTTGATGGAAATGTTGGTAACATACTCTCATGGAGGTTGGCGGAAAAACTTAACTTGGTTAAGGTGACTTGTAACAATAATGTAATGGGTATTAGAGATATAAATATTCCTACTAATAATGCAACAAATGTTACTGATAATGATGATGGTGTACAGTCCATACACTCAGACATTGTTGACAAGTACCCAATTTTTGACGGGATTGGAAAATTTAAAGGGGTTGAAGTTAAACTACATGTTGATCCAACTGTAAAACCCACACAGCAAAAACACAGAAGGATTCCATTTCACATAAGAAAAGATGTAGATAAGGAGTTAAATAGATTGATGGATTTGGATATAATCGAAAAGGTAGAAGGTCCAACACCCTGGGTAAGCCCAATCATCGTTGTACCAAAAGGTAATGGGTCTATAAGAATCTGTGTTGATATGAGACAGGTTAATAAGGCGATTCTCAGAGAACGTCACCCAATCCCCACATTAGATGACATAGTAAGTGACCTTAATGGTGCCACTGTGTATAGTAAATTAGATTTATGATCAGGTTACCATCAGTTACCCCTCCACGAGGATTCTAGATTTCTTACTACCTTTACCACTCATTCCGGTCTATATAGATATAAAAGGTTGATATTTGGTGTCAATGCAGCTTCAGAAATTTTCTCAGCTGAAGTAGGAAAACTGTTGTACGGGCTTAAAGGCTGTAAAAATATCTCGGACGACATTGTTATTTTTGGACGAAATGAACAAGAACACAATGAAAATTTGAAAGCGACCTTAGAGCGACTACAGCAGCATGGAGTTACGCTAAACAAAGAAAAATGTGTGTTCAGAACACATGAAGCAAAATTCTATGGTCATATTTTCAACAGTAAGGGCTTGGCAGTTGATCCCCGGAAAGTTGAAGATATTCAAAACGCTCCACGACCAACGAATGCAAGCGAAGTTCGATCTTTTCTCAGACTAACACAATATGTGGCGAGATTTATCCCCGATTATGCATCACTGACAACATCGCTGCGTGAATTGACGCGAAAGAATGTCTATTTCAAATGGACAGACACCCAAGAACAAGCTTTTATTAAACTTAAAGCCGCCCTCATCAGCCCCACAGTGATGACATACTTCGACATTCAGAAAGACTCGCAGGTGTTAGTGGATGCAAGCCCAACAGGATTAGCTGCTATGCTCTGCCAAGATGGCAAAGTTATAGGATACGCTAACAGTTCGTTGACCGGTGTAGAACAGCGATACTCGCAAACAGAGCGGGAAATGTTAGCTGTCGTTTTCGGTGCTGAACATTTTCATTTGTATTTATATGGAGCAAGATTTCAGATAATGACTGACCATAAACCATTACTCAGCATATTCAACCATAACAAGCCCATGAGCACACGAATTGAACGCTGGAGGTTAAGATTAATGCCATATAATTACGAGTTGGAATACCGACCTGACTACTTAAGTCGACACCCAAACAAGACAACACAAGACACTGAAGAACAGCAAACTGTTGCGCATGTTAATTATATTGTACACAACGCAATCCAAAGGCGACGAAACTGAGTGAATTTGAGGCTGAAAGCAAAGTTGATAGCCAACTACAGAAATTGAAACAGGCAATTGAACAGAATAATCATGCGTTGTGGAACGAAGCTGAACTTCGCGAATTTAAGCAGTTAAAAGATGAGTTGACAGTAACAGACAACATTATACTCAGAGGACATACTATAGTTATACCCAAATCATTACGTAATAAAGTGGTAGAAATCGCACACGCTAGTCATCAAGGC
>NW_022702359.1:0-46515 GCF_011630105.1 Anneissia japonica | reverse complement strand
ATACTAGCACGACAAGGAATTCCAGAGATCATCCAAACCGATAACGGTCCGCCATTCACAAGCAATGAATTTCGACAATACGCAGAATATCACGGGTTTAAACATAAACGAATAACACCATTGTGGCCACGTGCAAACGCGGAAGTAGAACGATTCATGTCAAATTTAAAGAAAACTCTCTTAACAGCAAGTATCGAACACCGAAACACACAACAAGTGTTGTACGAATACTTGCGACAATACAGAGCAACGCCACACACTACAACACAGATATCCCCAATGGTACTTTTGAATGGGCGAAAAATGTCTACTCGCTTACCAGAGATAACTATAGCTAGAAATGACGATGAGATTCGTAAAGTCGATTCAGAAAATAAAAGAATATGAAGATAGAAAACTTAATACTAAGGAAAGTTGTCTAAAAGTAGGAGATAGAGTATTACTTAAGCAAAGGAAAGGAAATGCATTTACTCCACCATTTGATCCAAAGCCATTTCGTATTATAGAAAGAAACGGTAATTCCATAAGAATTCAGAGAAATGACTTGCAACTTTGGAGAAATGTTAGCCTTGTTAAGAAGGTAGTAGAAGGTATAAAGGAAATGGATGATCCCTTAAGCGACGTAGAGCTGGATAGTATTGTAGAAGGTGATTCTATAACTGAAGAAAGGGGGGAAAAGGAAAAAGGGAAAACTTTGTCAAAGCAAACAATAACAAGAAAGAGTCTTAGAAACAGAAGAATGCCAAAAAGGTATAATGAGTTTATAATGCACTAAGCAAGCAAGTTAAGATTTATAAATCTAGATTGACAAGGTACAATTATAGTGATTTTGTCACAACCAAGAAGTTTTAGTTTTGTGTTTATAAAGAAAACAGTGTGTGTTAACAGGGAAATGTTTAGTGTTATAAAAGTTATTGAGTTAAGGTTCTATTTGAGGTTAATGGGGATGTGGTGTTGTGATTATTTACAAAATTGGCAGTAGCGCCACCTATTGGCGTTAAGGTTGGAAACTTAGAGAGGAGCCATAATGATGATGAATGAATAAAGGCAGAGAACCATATGATGAGTTCTAGTGCTTGTACTTCATTTGATGTATGCGTAGTTACATGATATACTACCGACAGTACAACATTACAAGTAGTATGACACAGTTCCTTTTAGTTCACTGCAAACTTTTATTCACACAAACTGTACGTTGGTTACAATCAGCTAAACTCCAGGTTTCAGATGTTAGAGGACCCTTTTAGAGTGGAGTCAGCTCGGCCCTGTACTTTTCTTCTGTGTTGAATCTAACTACTGACTACTGACTACTGATTACTGACTACTCACTACTGATTACTGACCATTGCTGATTCAGTGATATATGGGTGTTTGCCTATTATACTTTAGGTAATGGGGGTGTGTCTGAAGTAAGTCACCCCATACTTTTAGAGTTTCTGATTGAATCATAGGGAAATTCTTTCTCTATGATTTAGTAACTTGTTTACCAAAAAACTATTAATTAAGATGTATCACAAACTTCAGAGTTTAGGCTCAAAACTGACAATCATAGATTCATAGTGTGAGAAAGGCCAAGTCCAACTGACTAGGGTAAAGTTATACAAAGTCCAGTTATATTATTAGATTATCTGTATACTCAAGTTGACCATTAAAACTGTCAATCCAATTTAAGGCATTTATCAGGTGAAGGATATCGATTCCAATGGTTATGCAAGTTAATACCATTGAACCTTAATACTACATTACATCCCTTTCAATTAATTTTTTTTTTAACATCATAACATAAGGTAAAATGTACTACAATGTGTAGTAGGTATAAAGCAATATAACAATTCATTTTAAAAAATTTAATCGTTAAACATAAAAAATTCATAGCATATAATACATGTGGTGCAAGATGAATACGTGTCAATTTCCATCATTTACTCATATTCACTCTCTCTTTCTCTCCATTTTTTTCTTTAAAAAAAATACAAATGAATAACATTTTTGATTTTCGAGGTTAATCAATCTAATACAGTTTGTTGTTTTGGCATGTGTCTTAGTCATCGATTTAACATTATATTGTATTTAAACGTCTAGTCTTGCCATATACGACGTAATGTACGAAAATATTTAAAAGTAAAATAACTTTATGATGAGGAACTCAAATTAACTTTTATTTAACTAAACATTATTTACTTATTTCCTAAAAAATCAATTGCTTCTATTACACGTAGACTGGAATTCATCTAGTCGTGTTTACTAGCAATATACATATGCACTTTAACTCGTTATCGTTTAATATCATCACGTATTTCATATAAATCATTTATTAGTATACCTTTTATCATACATTTATCCTAAGCATTTCATGACAAGTAAAATTATGTAAATTTGGATTATTTGTACCCATATGTACTTATATTCAGTATCCATTTAAACTGACGAATTTATCCTCATATTACATATCTTTCATTATACTTGCATGGCATTAACAACTCAACAAGTAATAAAGCTTGTTCATTTTGTTGCAATATAAGCTTGGATTATTCAATAATTCATTAATCGCTTCATTACATTTAAATCATAAACAAAATTGTTGTATTCCTCATCATAAAATTATAAACTCAATTTAAATCATTAGACAACATGTCAATATAAATCGTACTTAAATCATTACGCTGTGTATTCACACAATATAATTTCAACTCAAGTTCTCAATATTTAAATTCAATATTCGTATCAATTTCAAGATTTCAGTATAATTCCATGTTTACACGATCAATTAAATTGGGGAATAAGTAAATAAAATTCAACGTTCTCGAATTTTGAAGTGCGTTTGCGAGTGATGCAATTAGTAAAGTGAATGGTTATCATCATAATTTATAATCGAAGAATTTTTCCTCTACAAGTTCAAGTCACATCAATTAAACATTTTATAATTTAAAAAACTTCTGGCCAGTAAATTAATTAAATTAATAAAGGAATTTATTTATATCAATTATCATTTTAGCTTTAATAACCTCAAAAATTGCCTGGCTATGAGCAATTGAAATTGGTTGTACAAATTGGTATACATGTGTGATTCTGCAAAATCAACAGTCCGTTAACCTCTGTGCTGAATAATTGCTATATTGATGTTAATACTTGTGTTTTGATATCTAAATCAATCAGGTATCCATTAAAATGTGCTTGTATTAATGTTCAACATTTTGCTATTTTGACCTTACTTGTTTGAAAAAAAAAATTGCGCACTACAAAAAAACGTGGTTGATGTAATAAAATCAAATTAATTAAAAAATTAATTATTAAATTAAAACCAATTTTTAATGAGGGATAAAAATATAAACAAACTCTTTCTCACAATGATGGAATGCAACAATGTATTCAACTTACCCATTTACTTCATTCTTGATAAACAAAATGCAAATTCCAAGCAAACAAAAGTTCAGTAAAGAATTTAAATGTTCAAAGTTAAATGTTCAAAGTTTAACGTTGGCCTAAAGTTCAAATGTATAGAGCGTTTTCCACCGTCATGGGGTGAAGTCTAAGTGAAGTCGGCTTGTCTCGAATCCTAATAACTTTCAGTCATCTGTCGGCTTGTCTCGAATCCTAAAAAGTTTGTCATCTGTCGGCTTGTCTCGAATCCGAACATGGTGTTCGTTGGTCAGCTTGTCACAAATCCGATTATTTATTTATTTTTTTTCGTTTCAATTCACTTTCTGTAATGTGGATGCCTGTTGTTTTGTTTTACTTCTCATGGGTTTCAATTCTTGTTAGTTAGTTGCGGTACATGAAGAAAAATTTTAATTCAGTTCCATTCTAGTCATCCAGACAGGACCAACAATCTGCTTAACCGCAATTCGGGTATCGTTTAGTGCGTCTTCCATGTTAAATATTGGTTGGTTGGTGATGGCTTTTTAATGCGTAGTATGACACAGTTCCTTTTAGTTCACTGAAAACTTTTATTCACACAAACTGTACGTTGGTTACAATCAGCTAAACTCCAGGTTTCAGATGTTAGAGAACCCTTTTAGAGTGGAGTCAGCTCGGACCTGTACTTTTCTTCTGTGTTGAATCTAACTACTGACTACTGATTACTGATCACTGACTACTGATTACTGACTACTCACTACTGATTACTGACCATTGCTGATTCAGTGATATATGGGTGTTTGCCTATTATACTTTAGGTAATGGGGGTGTGTTTGAAGTAAGTCACCCCATACTTTTAGAGTTTCTGATTGGATCATAGAGAAATTCTTTCTCTATGATTTAATAACTTGTTTGCCAAAAAACTACTAATTAAGATGTATCACAAACTTCAGAGCTTGGCTCAAAACTGACAATCATAGATTCATAGTGTGAGAAAGGCCAAGTCCAACTGACTAGGGTAAAGTTATACAAAGTCCAGTTATATTATTAGATTATCTGTATACTCAAGTTGACCATTAAAACTGTCAATCCAATTTAAGGCATTTTATCAGGTGAAGGGTATCGATTCCAATGGTTATGCAAGTTAATACCATTGAACCTTAATACTACATTACATTATAGAACCATGTGAATGTTGTAGAACTGCCTGCAGTTGATACTTCGGTATTTATCTAATTGTAACGTTTTGAATAAAATCTAGGCCTACATATTTATTTAGCGTGGCGTTGATATTATAAGCGTGGTGCACGGAATCTGTGTTTTTTTTGTTTTTTTTCTCGTATAGGGCCTAGCTGGCGAGGCCACACTCTTACTGCTGTACTAGTTTGGTCACAGATAGTTTATTATCGCTAGTCCTACACAATAATAAAGAGTCATTCAAGCGTCACACATGAGAGACAAGATTTCTGTTTATGAGGGTGTTATAGGATTAGGAGTAATTATAGGATTAAGAAAACGGTGTTTGCAATCAATCCTTTGTTGTGGTAAGGCCTAACACATGGATTGGTCGTTTTAATCAAGGGTATTAGCAGTGTATTTTACTAGTATTTTAATCATCCCGATTAGACGTGACAAAATAGAATTATTCATGACCACTAAAAGACCCCCTTGATACCTGCCAAGGTATTGCTCAATGATTCTGTGTTTTTGAAACAGTGTCCACATTTAATTTAGATTTTTATCAATTGTGTGTCGATTTGACTTAAAATTAATCTCTATTCTTATTAATCATATGCACATAATATCTATAAAACAAAACATAGTCTAGGCCTAGGCCTGCTATCAAACTTAGTTCCAGGCACATTCACATACACATAGGGTCCCCAGTGGAAAAAAAGTTGAAGGGCCAATCTCCCCGCTTCTGCTGATGTTGAGGTCTATGCTCTTTCGACCACCATCACCCCCCACTGCAGTAGCTAGAACTTGTGTTTTTTAGTGGAAAAACCCAAGCAGGTTGTTTTTTTTTCTTTCGCCAATCCAATATAGTTTTCGCCATTGGAGAATTGGCGATTGTTCATCGTGAGCCAAGGATCAGAACACTGAAATGTGTTTGAATTTCACACTTTTATCAACAAAAATTAGAAAAATTAGACGTTCTCAAAAAAAAAAAAAAAAAAAAATTTTCAGAACTATCTACGTTGTACCGTCAGCATGCAACATGCAAACCTTCAAATAATATTTCATCGTTATCATCATTTTAATATTTACGAAGACAACAGTACATATCATCCTAATCCAAATCGCAAATATGGATCCATCAGGGGCGGATCCAGAGATGTCAAAAAAGAAAGGGGGGATGGGATTGTGCTTACACAACACTGGGGGCGTCCTCAGCCCCATCACCCTTTTAAAAAGTTAAAAAAGGGGAAAGATTGATCGCCCAAAACGCCTCCGAGGTTACGTTTGGGCGCCTGCCTAGAAAACAAATATTTCGAGGACCTCCCCTAGAACGGTGTTATTTCGATCGGCCCCATTTTCGGTTCCCCTGTCAGACATCTCTGGATCCGCACTTGCCGGCAGTGGCCCTGTTCATATACCGTAAATGAAATATTAAAGCTTAAACAAAGTTGAAATAATTAAGAAAAAAAACATCGAAACCATAAACTATTATTTGTGTATTTATAAACATAGGCCTAATTAAAATATGTATCGACAATGGAAATAAAACAAACAAGAAGATACAAACCATGTGTCTGCTTCAACTCAACATATTGTTAAAAATGTTTCTTTCCTCAAATTATACTGTAGTTAATAATTTCTTAAGTTAATTTCCATTTCATTTTATTTAAGGAACAGTGAATTACATTCACTGTTCCCTGATAAATCTATACAAGAATGCTCAATGGTTAATCCCATAAACAAAGACACCAATTCAAAAAATATCATAGTTTTCTTTTGGTCATAAGAAGTAGAAATACTTATTATGTTCATCTAAAAATTACAAATTAAAAACATAATTCGAAAGATTTAATGTCAAAATAGTATAAAAAATAATCGGAGAGACCACTGCTCCTTTAACCCAGCGGTGGTAAAATTTTTAGTTGACATGCAGTCAATTTGCATCAAGGGCCCCGACTGTACTATTGAACTGCCACAGTGTGTAATCTCCAAAGTGAGTCATTTTCATTTTACTGTTACAGGTTACAGATTGTGATTAGATAAAGTATGTGGTACCATTGTAAAGCTAAGATGTTTGTCAATCTGATCACATACGAAAAATTAAAATTAGCTTCTAGGTCTGGCGGTAGCTGATGCTATTTTTCCAAACCCCTGGTAGTCAGAGTAATACATACAGTAAATCCAAACGCAAAATGCTGTCAGAAACGATGTCATTGTATGTCACAGATACTGTAGATGAGCCTACACCAAAGACTGTGGTGATGAAAACCTAAACAATTAGAAAAGCTTATGATGTGAAGCAGGGGCGGAGATGGGGGGGGGGGAGGCGCCGGCCCCGCCCCGGGGATTCCCCCTTTTGGGAAGTAAAATAAGAAAAAAAAAAAAAAAGAGGGAAAAAGAAAAAGATAATAGCCCAGAATGTCTCAAATGTTACGTTCGGGCGTCTAGAACACAAAAATTTCGCGGGGGCATGCCCCCGGACCCCCTACAACAGTGTTGTCTCAATCGGCCCAACTTCCGGGCCCCCCCCTTTTGGACATTTCCAGATCCGCCCCTGTGAAGAATGGTCAGATCATGTTCAGTCTATCCGGCCTAGTGAAGAATGGTCAGACTAGCCTGAGTGAAGAATGGTTAGACTCAGCTATAGCCTAAATAGGGAGCTTGGGCCATTAGCATTGATTGGTTCCTTCTAAATACACACACTGTATATAAATAAAGAAATTTAAAAAAAATCAAGCATTGTTAATTAACATCAGTTGGTAGTTAATGTTCACTTTGAGTAATGCCGCTGTCATAGCGCCTGAACATTGCATTCTGCCGTGGATATTGGCACTATATAAATCATTGTTGATTGATTGAGATTGATATTTAAAATAAATATTGTACAACTAAATCTGTTTCATAGTAATTGTTATTCTCATGATGGCATAGACAATAACTGGATTCGCGTCAGAGAATCAAGTATAGGAGAAATTTTGTCCTACCTGACGTGGAAATGTAGAATACTCAGTATGTGTGAAAACAATTTAAAAAAAAACTTTTTTTGGGTGGGACTCGAACCCAAGATTTCAGTTGATGGCCTGTTTCAGTCAAAATATTGACTTGTCAAGCAGTTTTTGAAGAAAAGAAATGTAGGTCAGCAAAAAATTGCCATCCTGTGGCAATTTCTGTGAAATTCATGATCTGTTTTACATTAAAAAACCCATAAAGTCGCTCATAAAAAATATTATTCTGATACGTAAAGGCCATATTCACGAGCAAATGTGACGCACTCACACTGGCTACCAAAAATTGGGTCTCTCCCTATTTTTGATCATCCAACCAATCTAATTGCATTTGTACTGGATATTGATCCATTACTTCCTTTAATATTGTAACCAGATTAATTAAAAATAGACAATTACTATATTATCATCATCATAGAAAATCATTGTGTACATTATTACCTGTAACCGGTTCTTCTACTGTGTATGAAGATGCAATTGAAATGTCTGTAAAGTGAAACATAGAATATTGATAAAAGAAAATATTTTTTGAATGTGCTGGATAAAGATTAAATCAAAATTAATTTTTATTAGGTAAAATTATTTTTAAAAATGCATTAAATAAATGTGAAATTAACATAAAATTTCAGGATGATGCCAGGGAGCAGATAAGCAGAATAAACAACTGTCATCATACAATTTACTATCATTTAACATAATATTTAAGTCTACATAAAAAGCCAAAAATATAAATAAATAATAAATTATTTTTAATCCATTTTATAAAAAAAGTATATACTTTTTAAACATACTTATTTAATCAAACTCAATTATTATATAGCGACACCTGTTTCTATGAATGACTTGATTTTTTTCTTATCTCAAACAGAAGCGTAATTATGAATGAAGATTGAAAGCAAGTATTATACAAAAATAATATAATGTACACTGTCAAGTTGGGTGTAAGTTAAAAGAAATCAGTTGAAATTACAGTAATTCAAATATAAGGTGGGTGTGATATGAAATATTTCATCAGCACTAAAATGTTTTGTGCCTCCATTTCACACAGTGAATTAACCATTTTGTATTGAATGAGACAGGAAAATTTAACTGTTGTTCCACAGCTCACTTTTTATTTCATCTAATTATTTATTTAACTGTATTGTAAATTGTTATGTGTAGAATGTTATATTTATCAACAACAATATTTACATAGATAATACCTTTGGATAGAGATTTTTCTGCTTGAACAAGATTGTTGTTTTTCAGTATGTCAATGAAAGCCTTCATGTTTTTTTTATCAATTATCTCACGACTTTCTAGATCCATAATCAAACTCCATGCATCCTTATACTCCTTCACCGGCTCATTATATAGCCTACTAATCTTTCCTATATCATCATCCGTCAGTGCCATTCCAAACATCATAATCTTCTGTCTGTGTTTTGTGAATTTTAAGATAATCTCAGTTCTAACATTTGGGAATAATAGTATTCTTGGTTTAATTTCCTTTTCCAAACCAAATGTGTCTGTAGCCTTTATGGTATCATAGAGGACCTTAAGATTTGTATAATGCAGATGATCAGATACAATCAACATATTCATTAATTCCATTGTGCTTGTAGCATTCATTAATAGACCAGTATTTTTCAAAAGGTCTCTGTACAAAACTTTCAGCATACTGACGTATCTGTGCTTGTCGTACCATGTTGAAAGAGCTGACAAAAGTAATGGAAAGGCTCCTTCATTGATTCCTATGAAGTGAAAAATAGGGTCATTCATAGACATAGGCATAGATGTAGACATCAGGCCAAATAAAAAATTGTTGTGTTGGCCACGTTTTTTAGAAAATCCAAATAATGGGTAGGTCGGTAGGAAAACTTTTTTTTTTTTTTTGAACAACCAAAAATGTGTTTACGCCTAAAACAGGGGTGGGCATCAAAATTGGTCAGAGGGCCAAAGTGAAATTCATATTCAACCCAGAGGGCTGCACCTAAACTTTGATGTTTCAGTGCACTTCCAAAAACCTTCATACACTGTTTTATGGCCCCTTTATTTATGTTCAGTTCTACTATTACTTTTTACAGATGATCGGTGCCAGGCCGCAAAAAACAATGTGTCTTCTAGCCAAAGGTGGTTGGCGGGCCGCACGCCTAGGGTTTGTAAATTACTTTCGGGGCTGCAAAAAAATCACTGGCAGGCCGCACTTTGCCCACCTGTGGCTAAAAAGTAGAAAATGCACAAATACAACAACAATTTTGAATTTGCATCGCGTACCATCCAGCAAAATAGGCTAGGTCTTGGTCCCCTAGCCTGACCAAGGCTATTTCAGCCTTATTTGCTCTTAAAGAAATATTGTGCGTTGCAGTCAAGGGCATGGCCAACACAATTTTTTTTTTTTGGCCTTACTTTATTCATCCAAACATTTTGGAAATTATAGTGTTCTTTTCTTCCACTCTCTAGCAACACCTCTCTAGCATATCCATTGTTAAAGAGGAAAATACCTCTAGGAATGAATGAGTTAGGATACCTATTCGTGTTTGCAGCCGGTACCCTCAGTCTACCACTGTGTTATGGAACGCCAAAAGGACAAAATATAATTGGCAGCAGTGCAAAACTGAGAGTAACTAACCGTACTGAACTTTCTGAGTAAATTGAGGGCGCAATTGCAAATGATGGTGCTTAGGCGAAATTTGATTGGCTAAATCTATGGCAGCCATCTTGGATGGTACACACACACAGCTCTACGTATTTCGAACATCGAATACATTGCAGTTTAGCGCTCTAGTATTCTAATATTATATCTCTATGGACCCGCCACAGTATAAGTAACAGCGAGAGGGCGCCTCAGTTCAAGTCTCAGACCAAAAAGTGAGAAAACATGTGATTCGACAAATCCAAAATGACCACGCCCGTGACAACAACGCAGTAAAGTTCGGGAGGCAAAAACGATTAATTGAGGTGAGGTTTGGGTCCAAAATTTTTTGGTTGTCCCATGGACAAGTTGCCCATAGTTTTGGTTGTCCGTAGGACATTTTGGCTGCCTGGGACAAGCAGACAAGCCTTATTTCGAACACTGGGCATGGCTTACATTTTTGCGATTCCATCTCTTTTTCAGGCCACTTTTCCGCACTGACGACGTAACAAAAAAGATGGCTGGGTACCATCTCAGACATTCTTGAACTTGGATATACTGTAATAAGCACCATCATGTCTAATGAACAAACCCAAAATATGACTTGCCAATTCCAAGTCGTTTTAGAATTGATGTCCATTTGAAATTTCGGAGTCATACCCCCTTTTAGCTCTCAATAATGACATATTTGTAAAGTTGCATTTTCAATTAGCCATATCTTCAATATAGAATATAGATAATTAATTGAAAATTGATATCTAGACTAACATTTGGCTGCAGAACAGGAATATGACATGACTACATATTTAGTCGCATAGTTTTTATTCCATTTTTAGATCCCATTAAAATACCCAAATCAGTTATTAAATGGGTCTTGGCACCAAGTTATTCATATAGTTGGAAATGTTTCACCACTAAAAATTCCAGATTTTTCACTTATCATTTTAGGGGGTAATCGTAGGTCAAAAAGTCATTTGGGGCAAAGAAACACACAAAAATGCCTCATTTTCACAGTGACCTTTGACCCTGTGGGCAGGTACCCTTGTCGTTGAAACTCACACCATGAATTTATTTATATGGTGATCCAGGCATAAGCGAACCCACTTGCCTGACACCCGAGATAAGTATTTTTTACGATCGGACAAGAATTTTAGGGACCACTTTTCTGTGGACACTGTCGAACAGCATACCTGAAATAAGCACATAAAGTTGTTGTAGAATTAAAAGTTTCAAGGCTCTAGGCAGATTGTTTTCAATATTATCGTTATTCAAAAATTAATATTGTCACATTTATGCACTGATATTGTCACAAATTGAAAAATATACCCCTTTTTAAATTGCTTACAGTATTATTATTAAACATGAAGTCATAGAGACACCAAACTGATATTTGAAACATATGATCATCATAAAAATGAATTCAAGTTTTAACAAGGGTCAAAGGTCACCATGGAAGTGAGGCATTTTTGTGTTTTTTTTTTCCCCGAATTACCTTTTGATCATTCGGGAAAAGATCTATCTTCTACTCATGTCAAGATACAGTAGTGTGACGAGTGTAATATTATATTTTCTGTCTGAACTTTATAAAACATATTTTAATAAAGGAATTTAATGTTTTATTTTAATAATATTTTTCACAGGTTTTCTTGATTTCACACATCATAGTAAAGTTTTATGACAGGTCTACAAACACCGAGCATTGACAATTTGTTTCTTACCTTTACCAGACGCCATAATGTTGTTTAATTACAGCTCTAATGTTTGCAACTCATTTGATCTTCATTTATACTTTTATCTGGAAAAAACGATGCTTTGATTTTAAAGTTTTAACTATTAATAATAATAATGTTTATTTATATAATAAATTTCTTTTTTCACAATCCTACATTTTTCAAGATTATTCCTGGTATTCTTAAAATGAACTTTAGTCATAGTCCGAGCTAAAACTTCAAAATTACGTCGAAAACTTTAAATAGCACTACGACTAAATCATGCAGACCTCGATTAAAATGGTACCTCCACAGGCCAATTTTTTTAGTCAGCCTAGGGTCATGCTAAATCGCCGACTTGAAATATTTACCCCACTAAAAATGTGGTTTTTGTAACTCACGATAAAGTGAAACAAATAAAAATGATTGTATACGTATTAAGTCTGATATATCTTCAGTGTGTGGAACAAAGAGACATCAAGTTTAGTTTCCAAAAGTTGAAATTAACATGTTCTGCTAGCCACATGCGATAGTTCCTAAGTTGCTCTTAAATCCCTTCAAGTTGTGGTCACGTAGCTTCACCATAATGTAAAGTTATAAAAATACCTTTCTAGAATACTTGTCTATAGTTTTAATGGTAATGGGTCATCACGACAGTAAAACCATGATTAGGCTCAGGGCCACTTAATAACACAGGGGTGTAAGCAAGTTCAGTTTGAACTTGCAAATAACAACGCGATGGTCAAGTGCTGGCTCAATATATATAGTATTTTTCCATATTGGAGTACATCAATCCAATGAAGCTTGTGCATGTGTGTAAACAGATACAAGTTGCTTGAGCGGGTATTGTCGGATTCGGTGATCCTTCATCCTATTGAAATCTCCAGCGAGAAAAAAACCAGTGTCAGGTGTTTTTGTCGGATACGATCCAAAGTTTGAATAATATGCTCCATTGTTATGTGATCATTGGTATTTTGTGGGTGATAGTCCTCCTATTGATATACTGGCGATTGTTCTTGGGAGACATTTAGTTCTCAGTGTGACCCAGACACTTTCATGGTTGTTGTTTCTAAAAACATCCCAGAGTTTAAAGGGATGTCGTCTTTGATGTAAATCATAACACCACCATGGGGGCGGTCCGCTCGTATGACAGTATAGCCAACTAAGCCATCTATAGTGACTAGAGAGTCATCAATGTGAGGTTTGAGAAATGATTTGGTAATAATGATGATTTCTGGGTGGGTTTCATTCACTCTGACTCTCAGTTCATCCATTTTATTCAGGATGTGGTTTATGGCGTACTTACACTGTATAAGTTCTTTTTGGGAATAGCGGATGGGAAAGCAAAATATTGGCGTGTAGGTGGGTTGAACTTGATCTTGGTTAACTGCGCCACAAGCCTTCTTGTAGTACAAAATCAGATTAATGGTAGTAGGCGGTAGTTCAGTTCAGTGATCTGTAAATGATATCTCATAGACAGTGGTGAGGAGTGCAAACACCACCAACCAGTGCTATGGCGCCAAGAGTTCAATGGCGTTAGGGCTAGCTCTAGTCTGTAGGTGTTACTGGAAGTTGTTTCTGTTCGGCTTGTGTTGGGAGGCAATAGCAAAAAAAAATACGCAATAAAATTCACAGATCACACATTCACAAGATTCCAGACAGCACCAACAGAGTAGAAAAACACAAAAAATTGTAAATAGATCAGTGAAGTTAGGGAAAAACAAGACAAATTTTCAATTTCTAATCAATTTGGTATAGTTTCTGGCATCCCCATCAAGATTATTCATCATCGTCTGTGCCATCGACGTTATCCCTAATTCCCTTGGACGACCAGACAATCAATGTTTGTGGTGAATTTCGGGATGGCAACAATCATATTACAGTAACTTTTAAATCATGTTGAAAAATAAAAATACAGCAATTATGATGATCTTTACAGCAATAAAAAGGGACAGCTGCCATAGCAATCTCTATTCTTTACATTCAACGCCCAAGTTAGTCACGTGACGCCCATCACCGAATCAGTTAGGCCAAGGTTAGGCCCAGGCCTAGTCATACACTACTATCCTACACAACTCAAGAAGCCTTCAAAGCTAGGCCTAGGACGTGTGAATGAATTGAAAATCGGAAGTCAGAATTACCTTAATATAATTTCACTTTTGAAAGAATGATTGCTATTCTACGCGGTAGCCGATCATTTCGGTCGCGCTTCATTTCGGTTGCGTCTCATTTCAAACAAATATATGGAGTGCCGAAAGAGTTGCGAAAAAGCAAAATTTAATATGCCTAGGCCCTATATAATGTAATTATAATTATTTCGTCAATCGGTTTATCATAGGCCTAAGTATTTTTTTTTATTTCTGTTTTGCTATCTTTCTACTAACATACTTTCTTTCTTTCATTTACGGTGATATATTCATGATTGAAACACGATCTTATTATTGAAACAATGGAGTTTATTATGTGCTTCATGCTATTCTTTTTGTTGCGTTTTCATATATTATAATTTAATAGTTATGGTCAATAAAATGTATCTTTGATTTTAATTGAGTGATTGAAACAAGATCGTATTATTGAAACAATGGAGTTTAGTATGTGCTTCATGCTATTCTTTTTGTTGCGTTTTCATATATTATAATTTAATAGTTATGGTCAATAAAATGTATCTTTGATTTTAATTGAATGAATTGAATGTTGTTACAATCTGAAATAACAATAATCATTACATTATTTAATCCGATGTTTCTATACAATACTGTCTCTTATACACATCTAGATGTGTATAAGAGACAGTATATATATATATCGCAACAATAAAAAAAAAACGTATCAAACTCGGTCAACTTCGTAACATCTGCGTTGTTTCTGTAAAAAAAGAAAAATAGCACCAAGTGATACAGTAATATAGTAACAATAAAACTTTAATACTAATATAAAAATAATTGTTAATAAACTAATGTTACAGTAATTTAAATAACGAGTTGGCTGCTTTTTCCTGATAAAAAGATTTTTATAAATATTTGTTATGTAGTAGGAAGCGTAGAATCGATAACAAAACGAAAAAACCCTGTCCGATAAAAGAGTGAAATGGTACTAGGAATGCAACAAACCTATAAATACCATAATATTAATTGAAATTTAGTTTAGTAATAATAGTATTCAATTTATTTGCTTTTAAGTAGCCTATGTTGTTACTTAGCAGAAAGACAACAAAACATAAATAAAAAAGGTATGATAAACCGATTGACGAACTCACAATGATAATTAAGCCTAGTTATATTAAATTTGGCGTTTTCGCAATTCCATATGGCGCTCCATATATTTGTTGAAAACACACCGCGACTGAAATGAAGCGCGACCGAAACGAGGCGCGACCGAAACAAAGCGCGACCGAAATGATCTGTATTCTTATACGCTAGGCTAAACTAGGCCTACAATAGAGAACGACGTCACCCAGTGCAAGGTTTGCCGCAGGTGGTCTACTCTCAGCTCCCGATGTGAAATTTGTGACGTATTTATACAGTTTGTGTACGCTGACGCTATATATTCTTTATGTTACGCCATTTATGCAACAATGCGATGATATGCTTTTTGCTTCGATACGAATTTTGCTTCGATACGATTTGTGTTTCGATACGAATTTTGCTTCGATATGAATTTTGCTTCGATATGAATTTGCTTCGATGAATATTCCCATTGCCAAAAAGTGCAAAAGCTAGTCGCGCTAACCAGGGATACATTCTTTTCCCAAGAGAGTATCTTTGTGTGTATACAGTTCGTCCTTCAATTCGAGACCACCATGCATTGGGACCTGAAAATCTGGGGTGGTCTCGGGGTTGGTCTCCAATTAGAGGGCTAGCTTTGTGTTAAAAGGCTGAAGATTGTTATTTGGGTCTTTGGAAAAGTGGTCTCGAATTAGGGGTCTCGGAATAAGAGGGGTCTCAAATTGGAGGGTGCACTTATTACTTGGCGATATATTTGCAAGAATGTCATCAAAGCATATTATTTTTTATCCATCGCTTGATCCAGTTTCTAATCTATAACTTTTTATCTTTATTTTTTCACTGGCCGCACAGTAGCTTCGATAACAGATCTAAATTAACCATGGTTGAGTGGAAACAGCAAATACTAAAAACTGAAATGGTTTTAGGGGTTTCAGGTCTGAATTGCATTCAGCTTGACAGGTTATTCATCAAAATCAAAATAGGGTTTTGATATGGAATGCATTTCCGCCAGGAGAATGCATTTCCTCCTAGGAAAACCTGTCAAACCCAAGTTTGATGGCACTGACCAAACCGTGTGAAGTGAGCTTAGTAGGTGCCATTGCGCGTACATAGATCTTTCTAGATGCTCTCTTTAAAAAAATTAGTTTTAAAAATCACATTTTTAAAGCAAATTATTTTATTTGCAACACAAATGAAGTAGATGAGACAGAGCTAAATTTTTTTACACACTACTGGTGGAACACGTAAAAAACTGGCCGAACATTTTAATGTTTCTGAAAGAACTACCGTATTAGCAATTGCTTGTTACGGTGTGGGAGTAGAGATTAAGAAGGGGGGATGAATTTAGACATATTACGGGTAACAATGTTTCATCATCTCTGCATTAATTGTCAATATACTTTTGCTATTTGTTACAGTTTATTCTCACAAATAATGTGATGTCGTTGAATAAGAGTCTAGAGCGAATGACAATTATTGAGGTCATTTTCACATATCACTGTCATGGTAATGGGGTTGAGTCCCACTAAGAATGGATTGGTGACAAATGGCCTGGATTGATAATTAAGCAAAGTGCAAATATTAAATAAATTAAACTTGACACTCGTCTCGAAGCAAAATTCCTATAGAAGCAAAATTTGTATCGAAACAAACTTCATATCAAAACATAATTCGTATCGAAGTAAAATTCGTATCAAAGCAAAATTAGTATCGAAGCACAATTAGTATCGAAGCAAAATTTGTATCGAAGCAAATCTTTGACAATATACATGTAACAATACATTGTACATACTTCCTCCTATTCATTATACTATACCAAACCAATAATGGTATGAAGAATGTATGCCACAAAAATTAGTATCGCTCTTCGCATTCGAACCCAGTAAACTCTTTGGTGTAAAATTAGAAAAGAATTTAAAGATATGATCGTAAATCGTGTTGGTCCGCTATAGTTTATGTTTCACCTTGTTTTGTTTTGGTTGTGTTTGCGACGACGCAACGCCAGAACGAAATCACTCATGCGTGACCGTTTTAAAGAATGTCTAGCGCCCTCACAACCTATATTATCCTAAATCAAAGATCTTATAAACATGAGATAGCGTTCTCCGCGATTTACGCGTAACAAATAGAAGCGTCGGTCAAGGTTCAAAAGTTTCCAATTTAGCAAGAGGGCGCCATTCATGCGCTATTATACCAAAGAGAAAAAGTAATCAGTTTTGGAAGAGGGCGTCCTATCTGTTGCCATGGATCTGAGATGGTTCCTGTTCTGCTGTTCACAGGATTGATACCACGGTGTGTACGGTATGGTCAGAGCTGTTAAGGGTCAAAAGTTTCCAATTTAGCAAGAGGGCGCCATTCATGCCTTATTACAGAATTTGCAGGTGTAAATCGCGGAGAACGCTATCTTGTGTCAATAAGATCTTTGTCCTAAATCAAAGATCTTATAAGCACAAAGATAGCGTTCTCCGCGATTTACGCGTGCAAATTCTGTATTAACGCATGTACGCCGCCCTCTTGCAAAATTGGCCAAACTCTCTCTATCTACGGCTCTGGACTATACGTTTACGCGTAACAATTAGAAGCGTCCCATTTACAATGCGCCCTCTCTTTAGAACATAAGGAACAACATTAATTAACGTACTTTGTAACAAACTTTGGCGTAACGCGAACACCCTATCTCAGATCCATGGCAACGACTAGGATGCCCTCTCCCAAAATTATTACTTTCCTGCGCCAAATCGACGCTTCTATTTGTTACGCGTCAATCGCGGAGAATGCTATCTTGTGTTTATAATATTTTTGTCCTAAAATTGTTGTATTGTTGATATCGATTATTATTAAGATTTATAAACTATGAGAGTGCGATTTCCGGGCACCTAGAGGTCCATCCCTGCATATACAAAACGTTCTTACAACATTCCAACACTCGCGAACGTTGTGGTTAGGTTTGTCACAAAACAACGTTTACACATCGTTGTAAGAACGTTCAAACGTTGTGAGGTTGTGAAATTAGGTTATAAGCACGTATGGTTCTACAGAATAACGTTTTTATCACCAAACTGTAAGGTTATTATAACGTTAATAGTAATTGTTATTGTCATGATGGAATAATAGACAATAACTGGATTTGCGTCAGGAGAAACATGTATACGTGTAATTTTGACAATTTAGTGGTTTCAAAGGCTTATTTAATGGATTTCAGAGTTTAACAAAAGGTAGAAAATAAATAAAATTATTTTTTATCCCCGACGAATTGCGATTTTTCACCCCGACGGGGGGCCCTGGTGGCCCCCTTCCCCCTCATCAGTCTATCCTTAAAAAAAAAAGATAAAAAATTGAGTTAAAGAGAAGAAAGATGAAAAAAGAAAAGACGTGTTTTTTTAGCCATTATGACGGAATGTAGTACTAGGCCTAGATATAACAGCTATCAATGCACCATGCTTCAAAAAAAAAAGGTGGGTTTTGCCTATTTCTCCTCTTATAAGGCCTTAATGCATGTAAACCAAGTGATTGACCCGGGCACTACATCTCCCACTAATCTCCCTCTCGGACTGTGGGTTCAGGTTTAGAGCTTGCGACTCCCAGCATAGAAATAGACTATAGAATATAGGTCCTTCATTAGACTTAGCGACGCCGGTGTGGGGAGGGGTGTCTGGGGGAAGGGGCACTTCTGAAAAAAAAATTTGTCGAGGAACACTGCTCTGAAAAAGCATTTTTACCGTCTGAAAGTGCCATTTGTGAGCATCTAGCAGTGGCGGATTTAGAGGGGGGGGCAGCGTAAGGGGCATACGCCCCCTCTATTTTTTTGTAAAAAAATTGTTTTGTAAAGCTTATCAGAAAATTACCATGCTAAATATTAAAAATGAATCAAATGTCAAATCAAAATTAATAAAGGTGCTAGAGTTTTAAGGGAGAATCTCCCCTTGCATCCCTAACAGGGGCTCTTTCCTGAAACTGTTACTTAGTTCCGACATTCACGCCCCCCTCTTTCTTACCGGGCTGGATCCGCCCCTGTCTAGAGATGCCTATTTTAAAAATGTGCTCACTACCTCAGCCCCACCCATGGTGGGGCTGATAGTCCAGTCCCAAATGTAGCAATATCAGAGGTTGCATTTTTTTTTTTTTTTTGCTATATTTAAAAAAAATTGAATATGATGTAGAATAGACATTGATAAATCAAAAAAGTATGTGCACCATTTTTTTTTTCATACGTATTAGGGGGTTGCCAGCAGTTTCAAAATGGCCGCCATTTTTTCCTAAAATTGTCACTAATATTGTAAGTTTATGTCATTAAAATGCAGTATTCAATTGGAAATCTATTCATAACAATGACAACAGTTAACTAAATATTGTACACATTTTTGAGCTATTACAATTTAAAATGGCAGCCACTTTCCATTATTTTAGCTTTTTAGCATTACATATTAATATAAATAACCGATCTGTAAACTGTAAAACAAAAACGTGTGATAGAGCTAGTTATATGCAATTGCCATATGCTGTAATGATGCGAGAGTGAAAGCAGTGGAAGGCATTGTGGTTACACATGATAGGACCAAAGAGGAAAGGGGCGAGTATAACAAACTCAGAGCGGAACTGAATAATCGCGTTGAACAAGGTGAAGAAGATTCAATGATTCGTGGAAGTCGTGTAGTGAAGAAGAAAATTTCACGTTTTTAGGAATATCAATGAAGATCAAAAATCTAATTTAGTAAATAAGAAAGGAAACCCAAATTGTTTTAAATGCATGTATACGAATTGTGACTCAATGCTTAACAAGAAAGAAGAATTAATTCCTCGAGTTAATTTAGAAAATCCTGATTTCATTTTGTTAACAGAAATGTTGCCAAAGAATGTGTCTACATCTGTGGATTTTGTTAATTTGTGTATCAAGGGTTTCCAGTTATTTGTTTCTCCTAATTGTTCTCGCGGAACTGGATTATTTGTTAGGGAAGGTATTTCTGTTTCGGAAGTTTGTTTTAATGAGTTTGTGGAGTCGGTGTGGGTCAAAGTGAACCTTCGTGTTAATGAGAGTATTTTAATTGGTTGTGTTTATCGAAGTCCAAATAGTTCGAATAATAATAATCTGTTACTTTTGGAATTACTAAAGAAGGCTGATGATTTCAATGTTGATCATGTAGTAGTGGTTGGTGATTTTAATTACAAGTTTATTAATTGGGAAACAATGGCGGTTCCTATGGAAAAACATTCTAGAGATTTTCTTGAGTGTACTGATGATCTTTTTTTGGTTTCAACATTGTAAGATTGATACTAGATTTCGAAATGATAATGAACCCTGCACATTAGATTTAGTCTTCTCCAATGATGGGAGTCTAATTATAAATTTAAAATGTACCCCACCATTAGGTCGCAGTGATCATGTTGTGCTAACGTTTGAGATTGATTGTGGTTACTATGTAGAAGACCCTCCTGTGGTAAGAAATTACTACAAAGGGGATTACGATGGTATGAGAAAATATATTAAAGAGTTGGATTTAATTCAGTATTGCAGGTCCTTAAGCATTCAGGAATTAGCTTTACTTATTGAAAGTACTATTCAAGAATGTACTGATAAATTTGTCCCATTAAGATTCAGGACTTCTAATAATAAAAAACCGTGGATGAATAGGGATGTGGAAAAAGCAATTAAACGAAAGCATAAAGCATGGAATGTTTTTCAGAATAGAAGAGATATTGAATCTCGTCAGGAATATGTGAGGTGTACTGTAGAAACAAAGTTACTGCAGAGGTTAAAAATGCACGAACTACATTTGAAGCAAAACTTGCATTAGAATCAAAGGTAAATCCCAAGGCTTGGGCTTATATCAAAAGTAAAACAAAGGTTAAGGATCATATTCCTGATATTTTTGATGAAAATAATGTGCTTGTCAACACTAGTAAAATTAAAAGCAGAAGTGTTTAATAATGCATTTGCTAGTGTGTTTACAGATGAGTCTCATGATCCTCCGGGTTTTGATAATATGGATGTGCCTGGTATAACTTCTATAGAGTTCACAGTTGAAAAAGTGGTAAATCATTTTAAGAGTTTAGACATTACAAAATCTCCTGGTCCCGATGGGATTCATTCTAGAGTACTGATTGAAGTAGTTTAGGTACTTGGAGAATTATTAATTTTGTTGTTTAATAGGTCTTTAAGAGAAGGGATTGTTCCCGATTCGTGGAGACAGGCTAATGTTGTGCCTTTGTTTAAAAAAGGAAATAAAAATAATCCTTTAAATTATAGACCTGTGAGTCTTACGTCTGTAATTTGTAAGTCTATGGAAAAGCTGGTTAAAGTTAGACTTTATGAGTATTTGGAATCTAATAATTTAATTAGAGAAGAGCAACATGGTTTTCGCTCTGGTAGATCTTGCACTACTCAATTACTGGAAGTAGTTGATCAATGGACTCAATGGCCTGATAGTGGTTTGTCGTTTGATTGTATTTACTTCGATTTTCAAAAGGCATTTGACAAAGTTCCTCATCGTAGGTTATTGTCAAAATTAAAGTCTTATGGAGTATCTGGCAACTTGTTGAATTGGATTGTGGCATTTTTGAAAGATAGGAAACAGAGAGTGGTTGTTAATGGTGTTAGTTCTAGATCAAGGAAGTGTCCTTGGACCTTTATTATTTTTAGTTTTCATTAATGATTTACCCATAACTGTTTCTAATTCATTTATAAAGTTGTTCGCGGACGGTACTAAGCTGTTTAGAGTTGTCAATTGTGAAACTGATCGTGAGATTTTACAGGGGGATGTAAATGCTTTATACCAGTGGTCGATAGACTAGCAATTGCCATTTAACTTAACAAAATGCAAGATCATATAACATAATTTCAAATATTTTATTGGTACTGGTACATCAAGATGTGAAATTGTACGTGTTAAGGAGGAATCAGATCTTGGTATTCTATTTGATGATAAGTTGGATTTTTCTAAACACTCTGTAAAGGTTGCAAGAGCAGCAAATAGAAGATTGGGTCTGATCAAAAGAGCATTTAAATTTCTTGATGGTAATGGTTTTTTGCGTCTCTATAAGTCAATGATTCGTCCTTTGATAGAGTATGGTAATTGTGTCTGGAATTCTAAATATAAAAAAGATTCTGATTTATTAGAGAAGGTCCAACAATGCTCCACCAGATTGATTAGAAGTCTGAGTGACAAAGCTTATGTGGAGAGACTTAAGGCTCTTAATTTGCCAACTTTGTTATTTAGAAAAAAACGAGCAGATGTCATTCAGACCTTTAAGATTTTTCAAGGTATTGATCTTTTGGACCCTGAGCGCTTGTTTACAAGATCAGATTATTCTATAACCAGAGGCCATGTATATAAGTTGTATAAACAGAAAATTAAACTTAATGTTAGGAAAAAGGCATTCGTTGTTCGAGTTACTGACGATTGGAACTCCCTTCCTAGTAATGTGGTAAATCAGAGTTCAGTAAATCATTTTAAAGCGGGCTTAGAGAAAGTCTGGTCTGGCCACAACCTTAAATTTTGCCCGTATATGACCGAAGAGGATTCGATAATGATTGAGGGACAAATGAGCTTTGATCTCTAAGTCTCGAAGATTCAAGGTAAATTCAAGGTAAATTACAATAATACAAACAAAACAAACAAAACAAACTCAATAAAATATATTATAATACATACAAAAATTATAGGCTTAGGGAGTGGAGTTTCTTGGTCGTGAGAAAAAAAACAACAAAAAAACCTGTGTTCTGTGACAGGAATTGAACCCAGGACGCTGCGATTGGAAGGCAAGCATCTTAACCACCAAGCTATTCAAATCCACTCCATATATATCTGAAATATTTTATAAAACATGGTGATGATTATAATAATGATGATGAGGATGAGACGATTGTGGTGTTGGCAAAGATGGTGATGATAACGATGGTGATGATAACTATGGTGATGATAACTATGGTGGTGACATTGTTAATAATGATGATTATGCTGGTGCTAAAGGCACCGATGATGATGATTATGACGACGATTACGGCTCACTAATATATTGCTTAAAAAATTGAAACATTTTAATATCATATAGCCTATGATTATATAAAGTTTATGAATTATATAATCTATTCAAAAAGGTCGTGAAATTAAATAGAGAACAGCGTTAACTAATGACAAGCTTAACACTGAGGCTTAGGGAGTGGAGTCTCTTGGTCGTGGGAAAGAAAAAAGAAACCCTGTTCCGTGACAGGAATTGAACCCAGGACGCTGCGATTGGGGGGCAAGCATCTTAACCATTAAGCTTTTCAGATCCACTCCATATATATCTGTAAATATTTTATAAAACATGATGATTATGATAATTATGATGAGGATGAGATGAATGTGGTGTTGGCATCAATGGTGATGATAACGATGGCGATGACAATGGTAATAATGATGATTATGCTGGTAGTGGTACCGTGATGATTATAACGATGATTACAGCTCACTATATTGTTTGAAAAACTTAAACATTTTCCCATAATTCCAACGTCCTTTTTAATATCATGTAAGCCTATTATTCTGTCAATATTTCAAAAACAGAAAGCTGTATAAAACACTTTAATCAACCACGGCCATTCCACGATGAAACATTTTGAAGTCATATAGCAAAATAAGTCAAGTCATCATATGATACCAACACCTTGCTAAAATCCCCATATCAACTTTCAATATCGATCGAACAACCATTATTGCATAGCGATACATAAGCCGTTAACAAAACCGAACATGCTGATAAGTTTTATTATCAACTTCGTCAGACAAATTATTGTTACCGAATGTTGATATCTTCTGTATCACAGAAACTAAACAATTTACACCCGACACACCGAACAAACATAGAAGACATACACAGCAACACAGGAACGAAGAGAGCATCGTCAATGCAAAATGGATCCATCAGCCTCTAACCATTGCGGGATTCACGTTTAATACAAGAAACACAACAGACATTTCCCGATACTTTTATGTTTTTATGATACAGATAATGTATTTCAGTACTTAAAATAACTCACAATTTTATAGACAATGGATGTCATTTATTCATTCAACATTTTAATTCAGAATTCCCAAGTTTCCATAGCACAAAGCCAATAATTAATATTATTTGACTAAATTGTAAAATGTAAATTAACTGACGACACGCTTATTCTTATGTTATTGATGGAGTGTGTTTCGGCTCTTGCCAACCAGTCTTTTGGCATCCCAGACCCTTTGTCACCTGGCCATTTGGATGTCAGTTATTTCCGTGAAAGATAAAAGATACGTCTGAAGTTATAATTGTAATTTTTGTGTTTGCGATTCAATATTTAACATTTATTTCCGTAAAAATCATCAATATAAAATACAGTAAAACACATAAGTAATAAATATTTGAAAAAAAAAAAAGATAGTGGAGTGCTATGGGTAAGAGTATACCAATTAAATTGTATATCAGTCGGTTTTATCAGTCAACTTCTGGGCAACCAAGATAATGCAAAAATTATTCTGCAAACAAAAACTATCCTATTAATAGGTAGGCCTACTAATAATTAAATATTAAGTAGCCTGCTATAAACAAACATTGATATAAAGATATAATTATCTTATTATTTATAGAGGTTCACATTACGGAAGTACAGTAGTATTTTTTTAATACCAAACTGAGTATGTCTGCGTAGTATGTAAGTAACAACTCAGACATGATAGTTTAGGGACACAGTAGAATAATTTTGAACAGCAGAATATTATTCAAGACAGCAGTTATTATAGATCTCTGTGAAAATATGGACACTAATCCTATATGCAGTGAAGCAGATCAACAATGTGTTCATAAATCATATCAAAACATCACCCGATGATATAGGGCATAGCAATAACAATACAATGGAGAGGTTAGGCCATGTAAATACACGCGATACAATACTGTTGACAGGTTAGCGTACTAAATTTATATACCTGTAGACATAGAAAACCTTTTGAAAATGAATTGAACAGAATTCCAAGAGTCTATTTAAGCTGTTTAGAAGACCTGTTGTTGTGAAAGTCATTCTCATCAAACTGTGCTTCTTTTTACCTTGAGTATAATAGGTACCTGCGCCTGTTCACAATTACTGTACCTAACAAACACGGAAATAACTAGGATACAGTTGGACCGTTAAAAATATCCAACATAATTTCAATTGCTATAGAAATTGTTTTCAAAAGCATTTTTTAGTGTATTGTAACGTCAAACCAATAGTGGATAAAGTACTTGAGCAGGCAATGAATTGTGTAACTTTTGAAAATATATTTGAATAAATTCAAAGGATTCGAAGCCCACCAGGTTGTTGTAGTGCAAGGCATATTAATTAGCTGACTGTAAGAAGACTGTATTTAAACTGTCTAATTAGCTGACTGTAAGAAGACTGTATTTAAACTGTCTACAATGATAATAATGCTACAGATAGCCTATATTTTGTTGTAGAAGTTTAAAACTAAAATTGGGTGAAAGGAATTTTAGAGGTGGGTGAGCATCTGTAAGCCTATTTGCATCTGTTTGGATACACAACACTGGACCCCAATGTTGAGTAAATCGTTCAGGACAGATGGTATTGAGGATGTAGTGTAAAAACAGATCGTCACACCAGAGAGCCTGCAGTCACAATATATAATTTATCATTGTCATTGTCGATCGCTGTCACTGCCACTGCTATCAGTGGTGGTGCCAGCGAGGATGGCAAGCAGGGTAAATCCCTTTCCTGTTGGATAGACTGGACCCCCGTCGTCCGACTCCACAACGAAGTCGTCTGATTTGCCTATAAAATATAAGGTTATTTTGATTGCTAATCCCAAATATTGTAGTCTAAAAGCTCAATTTGTGCGGCTGGGCCATACTAAGGCACAAAAACTCTCTTCCCGTGAACCCTACCAGGGATATTTTTTTTTTTATTCCGAGTCCATGACCGAGGCTCTAGTCGGCCCCATTGGAGGCAACGCTGACTCTAACTCAGAGTAGGTGCTAGGGGAAATCAAGCGTCTCTCCACTTGGAGAGACCTTTACCCTGAAGGGGAGAAAAAAAATCACAATTCCTCGGAAAGAAAAAAAAAAGAAGCTATGCTCGACCACGCCCGTCAGGGACAACGGCCCCTCCGTCGAATACCTCGCCCCCACCCACTCTGTCGGGAAAATCCTTGCACCACTCCTGACACTGAAGCGATGCGTTCAATTTTGGTTCCATTTTTCTGTACTGAATATTATTCTGCTACTAGTAATAATAATATACAATGTAAGAGCAGCTTAGCGGTCGGAGAAACCTGTGTGACGTGTTCATGCATCGTAGAGAACGGATGAGACGTTCAAGCCCTTGGCTCCAGGTGCGCATTAACGCAGTAGACGCTTCAGAAAAATTTAAGGGTGTATGTTTAAAAAAAATGCAGTGTACACTTTTCGAAAACGGGTAGAGGATTGACTCCAGGTGTACTGCCCAATCACCACCATAAGAACTACACTGGAAATAAATGCCATACTTTTCGTCTTGTTTGCGAATATTGCAGTCACGGCTAAAAACATCGTTAACATCAAAGATCTTATAAACACAAGATAGCGTTCTCCGCGATTTACGCGTGCAAATTCTGTAATAAGGCATGAATGGCGCCCTCTTGCTAAATTGGAAACTTTTGACCTTTGACCGCTATGACCATACCGTACTGTGAACAGCAGAACAGGAACCATTGTAGAAGTGGTTGGCGCAACGGTTGTGGTTTGGACTCCCAACCTCGAGGTCGGGGGTTCAAAACTCTCGCTGTGCAAGTCGCTTGTGTCCTTGGGCAAGGCACTTTATCTACGGTTGTCTCTCTCCACCCAGGAGTAAAAGTGGGTACCTGGTAGGTTCAAACACAGCCTGCGCTGAATACAGCTGCAACATTATGGAATTCCCCCATGGGGCCTGAGTGTGTGTTCCATATGTGCTTGATCCAGTGATCCGGGGTAATAATGTTCAGCGCATAGAGAAGTTTGATATGCGCTATATAAGTATACAATAATAATAATAATAATAATCTCAAATCCATGGCAACAGATAGGACGCCCTCTTCCAAAACTGATTACTTTTTCTCTTTGGTATAATAGTGCATGAATGGCGCCCTCTTGCTAAATTGGAAACTTTTGAACCTTGACCGACGCTTCTATTTGTTATGCGTAAATCGCGGAGAACGCTATCTTGTGTTTATAAGATCTTTGGTTAACATACAATGGTCTATAGAGGGAGTACTACAAATAAATTAATAGAGATGAGGAACAGTTCTGTGAAATACCGAATCTGTTCAAACATAGACAGAATTTTATCAAGTGACCTTTCACCTACAGAATTAAAGGTCTTAAAGTAAAGCATACATAATCTGTGTAATGATCCTAATATAACACTAATGTCAGCACTTATTGTCAATCCCTCATAGGTTTTTTAACTTAAATATTATTCTTAAATTTTTAGAAAAGTGGTTCCCAACCAGGTGTATGCGGACCATTTAGGGCCCACAAAAACTAATTGGGGGTTCGTGGTAACGCACGCATAATGAAAAACCAATCTTTGCGCTTCTACAAAATAAATAAAAAAATGCAGACATTTTCAACAAAAACAACAGTTTTTTTCATAACTATCTAAGTGGTGTACCGCAAGTTTAAATAGGCCTATACGTATATAGGCCTATTATAAATGTCAAGAAAGCCTCCCTACAGACAAGGACTTATAACTGTTACTGGTGACAGTTATAAGTCCTTGCTACAAACTCCCACAACATACAAATCGAAATTGTTTATGATTTTTCAGACCTTTAATTCAAATCTTCAAATTAATAGAATATTTTTCATTTCCAATTTTTAATTGCAAGTTAATACCTAGGCTTACTTAAATATAAATTAGGCAATTCAAATGTGGAATTAATGTTTTTTTACTTCATTGCTGCAGACAGTGCATCTTTAACATTCTCGTCTTTTGCTGATAAACTGTGTGATTATTTACTTGTGCTGCTAATAAGGTAGAAAATCTCTGTTGCCTTTTATACAAATATTTACCTTCAAAGAGTTTCTAAGATATATGCTTCTATGTATGATGAAATGAATAAAGAAATGTTTATAGAATCTAGTCTGGGTGTTTTTATTTTGCCTTTTATACAAAACCTTTAACGTTTATTGTAAGGGTCTTGAGGTAAAATCAATCTGATATGATAGTAAAGTCTACAACAAAACAAATAGACAAAGACTGTTATAATTATATTACATAATATTATAAAAGCAAATAAGCAATACTAAAATTCTTTGCTGTAACGTTAATATTATGGCTTACGATGATAACAAATCAACAGTTCAATGTTGCGAAAATCAAAACATGTCCTCAATAATTAGTCATTAGAGGTGCACCATACTTCTTCATCCCATCCGCACGTCGTCCCCTCAACCAAAATGATCATCGCACTACACCTAGGCCTAGGTTACGTAAATAAACTTCTTTTTAAAACAATAAAAACATTAAAACTCAAATAAACGCAGTAACTCACCGAGTCTTCCAATGTCAAATTTGTCCGAAGACGAATAATAAATGAATGAAACGGAGTCAGAATAGGCCTAATAAATTAGTGATAAATTACGAATTTTATAAGCATAGGTTAGCAGCTAGCGTACGAACTGACTTCTGCCTTGTTATCTTATGGAGCGCAACATGCGCACAAAATAATAAAAACCCCGGAATATAAATATAATGTGATTTGCCCATATTATGGCCAAATCACATTATATTTGTCACAAGCCTAATGTGACGTAGCTCTAATGATTGTCTTCTTGCCTGTAGCTTAGTGTGGACGTACCTCTTATGATTGTGTCTTCTTGCCTGTAGGTTCACCTGGAACAGGCAACATTCGTTATGCCCCTTTCCCACATTCACGATTTTTGCTACGATAGAGCACGATTTTTGAGTTTTGAAAAATCGCAATGGCGTCGTCGTAAATGTCGCGGTAAAAAATAATTCATCGTATTACATCGTACTACATCTTGATGTCATCGTGATAAAGCACGATTTTTTTTGTTAAAAAAAATCGTGCTCAATCGTAGCCGTGAAAAAGATCTTGGTCTACCGTAGCGGCATCGTGTGAGTGGCGTAACGTTATCGTCGTTTGTCATGACTGTGTCTTGTCCATTCCTACTACCAACAACACCTGCGACAAGCCAACGTCGCTGCGGTGCTGAGAGGGTACGATGCCACCAGGATACCATCAAGACACTTTTCCGGGTGTCAATCAAACAAACTGTAGCATCTGAGCCCTGTATAAAAAGCCAATTTGATATATTTAATAACATTTTAACAATCTTACTTCATAGATTTACTTTGATGACTGATAACCATGGTGATAAAAACTTCTGTGCAATACAAACTAAGACACTTTAAAAGGTATAAGAGAGCATCCAGCAATAAAAGTGCCATATTTTTTTTAAAATGTTATACCTCAGCCCCAACCATAATACCTTTTAGCACCCCTCTATCCAACACGTACCCCTAACGAAACATACGGGATCCTCCTCTGTTTTCTCATTTAATTTTAAATTTAATTATTAGAAAATTCAAATAAAATGGAATTGATCTTTATTTTGTTTTAAAACTCATAACGGTACGTACACTTTGTCAATTTGGTGGAAGAAAATCTCAACCGATTGTTTCGGCTACTTTTGTAGCCATTACAATGAAAACACTGTGCCACAGTGTAGCTATCATTATCATCATCATCATCGTTATCGTCATCGTCATCATCATCATCATTATTAATATTATTATTATTATTATTATTATTATTATTATTATTATTATTATTATTATTATTATTATTATTATCAAATACAGGCTTAACGTAGTCATGTTATTATCACAGAGTTTTTGAACAATACCATTATCATTTTATTAGAAAAAAACAACAATACAAACCAAAATAATTACATGTTTAAAATAACCACACAATTGCTATAAACAAACCTAAACGTAAATAGGCCTACGTAATAATATACTTACCTATTATTCAATAATAAAAAATACATAAACTAAATATTCTTAAAATGAAAGCAACATAATAATTCAAGGATTTACTTAATACGTTCTTGTCTTAAGTATATGGAACTAATAAAACGGAATCTTGTTTAAGAAATACTAATACTAGATTCGTCGGAAGTCTCAAAACATATTAACATTAAATTTCCGGATTTAACAGCGTCAGTTTTGATGAGACTAAACGTCTAACCGTGGGGGGGGGGGTGAATGGCAGGCCCGACAATCCCGAACACAATTAAATTTTCAATCGGGTGTCATTGGGAACAAAACTACAGTGATCATAAGTCAAAACGTCAAAACGTAAGTTCCTTTGTTTTCTGCTTTATCCAGAGATATAAAGTTTATATATTATATAAGCTTATATAATACTATAATACTATAAAACATATATTTATAATAATTTATTAGCACAAGTCAAGCCATATAAAATACATTTGAAAACTTGGAATTAAGGAAAAAGTACATTAAAACAAATAACACAGATAATACTATACATCCAAGAACTAATACTGATAAATACATAAAAATATATATACAGGTATAGTAATGAGAATTAAATCGCAAAATTTTGCAAATGCATTTTGCACCCTAGTTTTTTAATTATATAAATACTTGTCGTTACTTGTAAAAACAAAGCCATCGCTAACTACCTCCACTGTAATGAATGTTTCTCTCAAGTTACAGCCCACCATAACCAATTAAATACAACTAGAATTGAAATCATAAACTCTAAACCAATGTCAATTTCATTCAATCACACATTTTTTTTTACATCTTTCAGTACGATATTGTTCATTACATTCACACTGCATGGACGAAAGCTTGTGTATCAATAATGTTCTACCAATTTCTGTTGCTCTTGATCATTAATCTACTCTGGGTGAACATTGTCACCATTTCTATTATTTACACAATTAATTATCAAGAAGGCTAACAAAACAGAAATCAAAACAAAGAACAGGAAGATGTCATTGACATTTGAATTATCTGAAGCTTGGTTTCCATAGAATCGCTACACTGTCGCAGCGTTTTCACTGCAATAATTGCATTGCGCAGCTGTCCCCGATGCAATCGGGAACATTCCCTGATTCGACTGACCAATCAGTGTCACCAGAGCAGTCGGCGGAGAGCGTGTAGCGATTTTTATGGAAACTGCAGGCTTAATCGATAATTAGGAAAATTTCTTCTTATAATCTATTTTTAAAAAGCTAGAACAGACTATTTTGAATTGTTATAGTAATTTTGTTCCAAACATTCTACAGCGATTTTCAATACGCTATTAATTACGGAGCAGCTTGAAAATGGTGGAAATGGTGAAAATGGAGTAATGGCATATTTCGTTCAATATCTATGCTGGTCAAACCATATAAATATTATTACACAAGTAAGATGGTGCAATACTACAATCATGTTATATGGCTGTAAATAGCTTTAGAATTTCCTTTAAACAAATTTATTTGGAATCAATCATTTATTTTATAATTTCTTTTTCATTCGAAATATAAAAGTTGTTTTCAACTTTTATATTTGGATGAAAAAGAAGATTTTATACTGTAACGTTGTTTATTAGTTGTGACGATGTATAGTATTTGTTTTACTATACTGTAGCTGACTTCTGTACTTCACGTCTTCTGGTTGTACTGTACTTGATTTAAACACAATTAGCACACTTCTTGGTCATCAACTCCAGCAAACCAATGTACTTCAAACAATTCAGCCAACACAGATATACTGTAATTTCAAATCTTAATTTTAATGTCGACTCAGCAATCAACTTAACAGAGGCATTCACGGCGCCCTTGCCGGAAGAGAGAACTTCAGTCTTGAAGTGTTGTACCAAACCTAACTAAATTTAAGTTTCCCACTATAATTATACCAAGCCATCATTGGTATGTAAACCAATCACATACAAGCCTATAATCACATGATCTCTCATTAACCAATCATAAAATATCAATGATCTCTATACAGTAAAATATACAATGCCCAGCATCTGCCAGCTTGCATTGTCTCATAAATAACCATGTGTATATATAAAATAAACATTTCACTTCCTTAATGTTGCTCCACCCAATATAATCAAATGTAACAAACAATGTAGAATAAATTCTACAATCACCAAGTATTAACAATTAAATACACATAATAGGTCTACATATACAGTACTCCATTACACATACCAATAGCTTTAGAACGTGTTAAGTGCTTCAGCTTCGGCTATCATTTCATTTTTCATAAGCCTTTAAATGAATTCTTTTCTTGTGTCCACAGTAAGTATTTTCTGTATTCCATATTAGACACCAAGGGTCTGTTAGTTCTTTAACGTTAAGGTTATACAAATAACCAATGCGATCTTTACTGTCTTCGTTCATAGCTGTGTCGAATTTCATCAAATTTCTTCGATTATCTGAAAAGTTACGTATTACAACTTTACTTAAATCTGGAAATGTTGGTACCATTTTCTTGATATTCAATTCTACACCGCGCTGCTCGCATAAAATTACAACCTCGGCAAGAACATCTTGAACAGAACATGTTTGATTGGCTAATAAGACCATTATCCAAAAGCAATCGAAACAGTTCGATTGGCTTATTCAGCTCCTGTAGTTTGGTTACCTGAATACAGTCAAACTCGCTAAGTAGGCCTAAGGGCTCATTAGCTCGTAGGCACCACAATAGAACGTTGGCAAGCTTGACAAACCAAAATATTCAAAGTAATGA
This sequence comes from Anneissia japonica, assembly GCF_011630105.1. Taxonomy (NCBI): domain Eukaryota; kingdom Metazoa; phylum Echinodermata; class Crinoidea; order Comatulida; family Comatulidae; genus Anneissia; species Anneissia japonica. The sequence goes on along the minus strand of NW_022702359.1, from coordinate 13,657 downwards.
CCGAGTAAATACTGACCAAGTGTATACTTAAATAAATTTAACAAAAATAAATCAGTTTAAAGAAAGATTTTTGTTGGCTTCGAAACGTAAAATAATATGTGTATCCGAGAAAAACCGTAACGGAGCCGAAAACGTCTAGCTATGTACCCGTTTTAAAGCGATGGCTAGGGGATATGACCGGTTGAGCCGCCGACAAGTTGAGCCGCTGGTAATTTCTATGGAACGCCAAGCGCGTCTCTCAGAATGTACAGTAGTCGGCTTGCCGATGTCATCAGTGAATGAACCCCCCGGATACCAGCTACTGTACATATTCATCCCACAGTCTTGTCAGTCGTTGATTTGCTCGTATTGCCGTTCGTGATGTATAATTGAAAATTAGAATTTTGATATTTTTATGTACTACATTTTTATAAAAATATATGAAGTTGTATAATTGCAAAATCGTATTAAAAATGTAATTTTATGTACTACATTTTTATAAAAATAAATGAAGTTGTATAAATGCAAAATCGTATTAAAATGTGTTTATTTACGTTTGGTTTGCGGCGTATTTCAATTAACTTATTCGTTATTTGTACTATTTTGTTTAATTATTTAATTAAATTATTTATTATATGTAAGTTTAACAAATAGTACAAAAATAAAAAGTATATAAATTACAAAACCATAGTAAATACTGTATAATAACATAGGCCTAACACATTTAAATTTATTATTTATTATTCATGCAAAATCGTATTAAAAATGTAATAACTTGATTATTTTTTACATTTGGTTTGCAGTGTATTTCAATTAACTTATTCGTTATTTGTATTTTATTTATTGTAAAATATACCGTAAGATAATGAATACGATTTTTCATTCAAGCAACCTTTAGTTGTACAGTAGTAAAGAATATGTTAGGCCTAGATCTGGTCGTGGCTTGACAGCTTAGCGCGAGAGATCCGATGTTGTATGCATATATCGTCGTCGCGCTCGGATTTCAAAATTATGCCTTCTATTTTACCGATTTTACGCGTGCATCTATGGCCCGATTTTGATAAAAATACATGTCTGTTTTAGATTTTATGTTCTAAATGTTAATTTCGGAAGTGGTATTTCTCGAATTTGTATGAAAAAAAAAAATTGCCGAGCCGATTAAAAAAAAAATCGGTCGGTCGCGGAGGGCAACACAACATTTTTTGGGGGGGGGGGTGGAGGCTTACAATGTTGTCTGCTTATTTTACAATTACAACATCAAACGATTTACCTGGCATCCGCTCTTCATGTGTGGAATCTGTGAACATGGGCATATGAGGTAGATCCTTAGACAAGGATGCATCTTGAATATCTACAAGTATATGAAGAATATGTATTTCACATAGGTTGTTACTCATTTATTTAAAAAATAACTGATAATTTATTTAGATTTAGACTTCGTTTAATATAGACAGAGGGATAACAGAGACCCAAAGTGTGAAAAATCTAAGCTCAAATCCATGAAATTAAAAATGGAATGGTAAACTGTTACGTCAAACAGTACTTTATGGATGAACAGCTGCTCTACATGAATCACGTCTTACACAGGAGAAGAGTGGGGAACAACAGCTAGCTAACATCAACAAATGTACAATGATCGGTGCTTACAGTTTACTATATTAAGTACATTTAATGATGGTCTGATAGTGCTACATATTTTTTGTTTGATTAATGTTGTTTCAATGTAAGTACTCCAGCAAGATGTGTTTTTTTTTTTAAATATATTTTTGTGGTTATCTTTAGTAAATTTCTGTTTCACTATTCTTGTTATCGTTTACAGTAGTTAATTATTATGCGTAATAATTGGGGGTTTTTCGATACTGAATAAATTCAACCAATAGGGAGAAATGAATAAAGATATTTTGTTGAGATTGTTCAACACACTGACACTGAACAGAGAACGAATATAGAAATGTTTGTAATAGAAACCAACCTTCTTGAAACAAGACCTTAAAACGAGATGTGTTCATTTTCAACTTTCCACATGAAACCCTATCGTTTTCTAAACATTTCTCAAGAGTATGTAAATGAGGTGGGTGCGTTGAATGGCATTCGCTGCACAAGACGCGTAACTCGTAACCGATTCCTACTGTTGTACCATACACAGTCTTCAGTTGATGCTTGAGATAGTTTAATACCTACAGAGCATAATAGAAAAAAAAGTATTATTATCTGTATATTACGTACAGTATACATTTTATATTGTGTTGTTGTATTGTACTGTATGTAGTAGCAAGCTAGACAGTGAAACTGTACAGTTTTCGCACATGACAGTTAATATTGGTTTTCAAGGTAGGCGCATATCACCGCATATGCCTATGAATTATAGCCATTAGTCTTGTCATCATCAATACTATATATTTTCCTGATGCAAACACACATCAAAATATCATCATTATCATCGGTATCATTATTATAACCATTATATCATTATTATTATCATTATCATTATATCATTATTATTATCATTATCATTATAAATCTTTCCTGTAAGATTAACAAGAATTATGGGACAGCATAACAAAGATTAAATACAGTTAGAATGTAACAATACAATCCAATCACCGGGGTAGTAATGTGAAGCGCTTAGAGGCTTTATGCATGAGGCGCTATATAAGACGGACATATTATTATTATTGTTTACCTCCATACAGACACTCGGGTGCGGTTCTGATATTACTTGTTCACCATTTGCATCTTTATCAATCCGATGTGTTATTTCAAGTTACAGGGAAAACAAAATTAAAAACGTAATTCAGAAAATTTACATAGCACATTATTGGTAACAATAATAATAATAATAATAATAATAATAATAATAATAAATAATAAAAATAATACTTAAAAAAACTGGACTAATGAAATTCATTATCTATAAAAATAATAGAGTAATAAAATTATTATAACAACAATGATAATAGGTTTCATGGAATACTAAAACCTACTTTTAAATTCTAAAAAAATACATAATTTCATATCAAAAACAAATTAACAATAGCAGTAATAGAAAATGACATTTATTATTATTTTCACACAATAGATGACGTACCTTCAATGCATGCATGTTCTTGATTTTGACGGCTCCCAGACTCACTAAGTGATCATCATCAAAGTCAAAGTCGTTACGATTCTAAAACAATTCCGCATCATCGCTTTTACCTTTCTTCTTCATCAAGTCGACAAAGGCAACGACTAAAACACTGTAGACAGCATCAGGGAGGAAGTCTGTTGGAGTCACGTAGATTGATACCATCTTCTTTTTTGTCTTTCTCAACTTCAAGTTCTTGTCCTTAACGATACTCATTAGACAAGGGACGATGAATGTTCGATCATCTTCAGATTCCTAATTTAAATATGTCAGAAAATGCATAATGAATGTGAATGTGATACTAATTATTATTAAAGATTACTATAATTATTGTCAGGATTATGTATACTTAAATTATAAAACATATTGAAGAGTGGGTTTGCATGTATGCTCCAAGTAAAATAAAATGCAAAAGCAATGAAAAAACGGTTTACAATCATTGAAAGTTGACTTACGGAACACAAATTTCTTAAACTATAACAAAAAAAAACATGGTTATTTCAATAGCTCCTGCTATCTGTATCTGATAATCGTACGCTGATAAAGGTAGCAGGTGCTACTGACAATTGCGTATGAAACTTCGCATTAATGCATACATACACAGGCCTACATACAGTACATGATAATCAGAGACATTAACTTACCTTCTGTTTTTCAAGAGCAATCCAAAAACCTTCATCAGTTCTATAAAAACTTCAAAGTTGCTTTTGTCTTCCTCTAACTCATGCTTCCACAGATGACGCAGCAATGTCTCACTCAGAATGCCTTTATCAAGCAGATGCCACTTCATCTTCATCACTGCGGGTCTCTAAATAAAAATAAAATCAACAAAAACATAATTTTATTAATAAAAGTGTGTAGAGGATTTTAAATACCATTTTTTCTTTAATTTTAAAGCACATTTAGCATTTATTCTAGAACAGGTCAGGTGTGCAATTCGAAAATGGTCATTAATATACTCTAATTATTTCGGATTTGGTATACTATATGTTAAAATGTGTATGGTCTATCCCGCACGCCAGTTTACTTGATTGTTAATAGTACCTGATCTTCTGTTGTTATTACTTTCGTGAAGATTTCAATCAACATGTGGACGTTAGTAATCACAGTGTTCTTCAACTTCATGTTAGTTGGCGAATACATAATGATTCCGCAATCATTTAAATAGTTGAGAATGTGGATGGTGTTTTCGTTCGGAATTCCACAATCGACAGCAATCTCATTGACCTAAAAAAATATTGAATAAAATATTAGAAACACTCTAATAGTTGTCTATAAGTATAAATATAATCAACATAAAAATATTCATGACAGTGAAATGTTATTACATCTAACCTTGATATAGAAATAATAAAAATAATTAATAATTAATAATAATAATAATAATAATAATTACATTTATTATAATTAATTCTAAAATATTTTTCCACAATTTTATAGAATGTTTATGATAGAATGTTTATGAGGCTAAGGAAATTTCGGAAAAATAGGACAAAATGGTACCTCGTCTAAGGACATGCGCAGTGTTGTTTTCCCAACTTCTTGGATTTTCGACTGGAAATCAACCCATTTTGTGGGAACTGTTTTTGCCATTTGCTTTGTGTAACCTCCGAAATTTTTCTTTAATTCTTTAATCCCTTTGTCATTTGCTGATGTATTATCCACAGCATACATCGTTCTGTCTACGTGAAGTTCGAATGGCATCCCTTTGATTTCTTCAAATATTATTTTGAATATTGCTCCAATCTTTGAATAAAATTAAATAGTACAATTTCATATAATTTCATTTTACCTGTGTTTTTATACATTGAAATTTACAAAAACAACAAAGGTGTAGCACATTAGAGAATCCAAAATTGGGATTCATTCACTTAGAGTGGGGAACCTCCTACCAACGGATTACCTATAGCCCGTTTTATGAGTGCCGTTGACTTTGTAGTACAGAATTCTGGAAGGCAGGGTAGTAGCTGTAGAAAACTATGGTGGGTTGTGGACATTGTGTTGACAGGTGTGGAGTTGAATAGATTGGATGCTCGCCTTCCAATCTCAGGGTCATTGGTTAAAATCCTGTTAGATCCCAAGATATTTCACTCACGATTAAAAAGAACTCCACTACATAAGTCTCATTATGAGTTTATGTAGAGCATCATGTGTTTATGTTTGTCATGTGAAGGGTTTGTCACCTATTTAATAGGACAGTGATTTAGTCGCTATGGGAAAATAAATTAAATTTTAAGGGTGGGTAATAACATTGGTAAACTCCAATAAAAGTGGATTTCAATGATGGACATGGGGGTAAATAAAGATGGGTTAAGGGCCATAAAATTAGCTTCAAGCTGGGAGAAAAACTTCAAGCCAAGGTGGCCCCCGCCTACCGCCGCAAATCATAACTATATTCCTGTGGTGGAGATCATCCTAAACACTTAGGCAAGTGCGTGCAAGGTTTCGTTTTTTGTGGTTTTTCTGGTAATTTAGAATGTTGTGATCCTCATCACCAACACCACCACCATCGTCATCGTTGTCATTGATTGTCATCACCATATTCAAAAAGGCAAATGCTTGCAAAAGAACATTTTGATAAATTATATATTTAAATATCCAGAGTTAAATAACTACATTATTAGTATTATCAAGGCCATTGATAGATACCTTTGGGAACAAGGGGAATATTTGTTAATACTTTGTTAAGTAGAGACTAAAGTTATCACTTTATGTATTAACAAGTCTTTTATTTATTTTTACATTACACAAAATTAGAGTATACTATAATATGTCTAAAACTGAGAGTAATATCTTACCTGATTCTTATCCTCCTCACTTCCCTCTAACTTGTCTTTGTGTGTGCCAACCAAACTGATTGTGGGTGAGGCTATTGTGTCATTTATCAATTTCGTACTTGCATTATATTGTAGTACAGCGTGCTCATATATTGACCGTATCCAGAAAATAATCATTTGGAGATTAGTCATTTCAAACTGATCCTGATAAAAGGAAGAAAGGAATAAAGGAGAGTAAAGAGAGAGAAGAAAATGAGTGTCATAGATAAGACTATTAAATTACAATGTTATCAAACTATCTATACAAAATATAAGAACATAGTTATTATACAAAAAACAGATCTGATATGCAATAAGTTAATGAAAACTAATTCTCTTTATTGCATATTAGAAAAGATGAAATGATTTATTTACTTTTAGTGGACCTCTTGATTTTGCCAATTCATTTAAAGGTTCAAACAAACTAAAAGCAACGACATATGACGATCCATTTGTCAAGAATAACTGGAAGGGAAAAAATAAGTATGTAAACACATGATCGATTAATGAAAAAATATTAAACATAGAGTAACATTAAACATAACCTAAATGTCAACCCCTGTTATCCCAATAATACCTCCAAGGTTATCCCAACTATTATCAGCACAATCGCTAATTGTATTATCAATAATTATAAGGACACAAATGGAAGTAGTCATATATGGGTGATCTTTGGCTTTGCTGATTAAATATTCTTCTCTGTTTGTAAAAGTTTCTACGGTAGTAGCGTATTTTCTTCCGTAATTATTTTTCTAAATCATATTTTCCCATTTACTCTTCATTGTAGATTTGTGTGTTTATCATTTTAATACGGTACATGTTGATGTGAATATGTAATGTTGCTGTATTTATCATAATTTTTTTTAAAGAATTTTTTGCTGCTTCATTGTAGTAGTGCACCAACATGAATATATTTAAACATCCACGAACCCTCGACTGAACGCTACGTGATTGGCTGTGGACCTAATGATAATTGGTCATACATATAATTTAAGCACCTCCAGAACTCTCAAAATATTGAACAGCACGTGATTGGCTATAGTCATATGGTTGAGCTTAAACTTTACAGACGATCAGTTTTTCTTTATTATTAATTAATCGCGTTTATTATAACATCACATGTGAAAGAAAAACAAATCTATTTCTGAGACAGATAATCTACTGTATGTCCAGTGACAATTACAATAATATTAGAATGTAGCCTTGTATACTATAATCAGTAAAGTGCTATGATGCTTACCCTATGTGTTACATAATATGAGATTTGGCCTGCATAATCCCAAAGTAGATAGTAAACCAGATAAGTCCAACAATAGAATATTAAGTCATCATAATTCATAATTATTTATTAATAATTTTAATAATTTTATTTTGTACATAATTGGTTGAAGCATATGAAGGGGGTATATGAGGGTTTATTGAAATATTAAAAACAAAAAGTGGTATTAATTAAGTGGCGATGTGTAGCGTGACGTGCTAGGTTTGTCATGTTCTCTTAAAATTTATAGTCCACTATTGTGTGCTCTTTAGAAATTGGTTACAATGAGAGTGAAAATTGAGACAATAGGGAGATAAGTCTGCCAGCTGGATTTACAGTCAGAAAAGAATCTTCTTGCCCATTAAATTAATGAGGGTATTGAATTTGAAAACAAAAGGGTTAGGTTAGGGGATTATTGGTGACAGATTAGTGACTGTAAATTTGGTGACTATAGTTTGAATTGCCCGGGTGAATGAGATTTAGTGACGTAGCGCGGAATGGACGATGTTTAGTGATAATATCTTAAACTTGGCCCGTATAATTATGGTGTTTGTGGTTGGAGCGAAATTAGCTGTGTTATGTAAAGATAGAAATAAATCTGATTTGATTGATCAAGTAATACAGAGTGTAGACAAATACGTGAAGACGGAATTTTTGGAATGGATTAATATCCAAGGAGGTTGGGTAAGTCACTTTTTTTTTGTATTTACAATCAATGATAAAACACATTTAATTCGTGTCTATATACAGTATTATCATCAATCATTACTTAAAAAATTGAATTTGTTTCCAACTCTATAGGCCTATATGTACATTTTTTTTCAGAACAATTTCGATCAATCGTATACTCAACACAAAACGATAGCAGAAATTCCTCTAATGAACGTTTCGTCATGGATAGCGTTAAGCCTAATAACAACTTTGTATCTATACAACACATTCTGTTAAGTATGATATGTGTGAGTTATGTGTATATCGACACACACTTATCCAGGATGTTTCTTTTGCCAGCCGTCAATTGGTGTATTCTGGTAATCTGGAATACTGGTATTTGTTTTCATGCAAAATTTGATCAAATCAAATAACGTTACCTTTTATTTTACAGTGGGAAACGTTATGCCAGTAATCGAGCATCTGTACGCGAGATATTGAAGGAAAAACGAACACTTAATACATGAATTTATAAATTATATGATGATTTGTATAATTATTAGTTTGAAACAAAATAAATGAAAAGCATTCTTGTTTATTGTTGACACATATATATGACTCTTTCTTTTTTTAATTTACATCGTGTACCTTTAGTGGAGCAATAAATTATAGGTAGGCCTATACTAAGACCCTAAAATCCTGGTAGTTCAGAGGGGGTAGAATCAGAACTTAAAATGGTTACAATAGTGATGGCGAAGATGATGGTGTTGATGATGAGGATGATGATGATGATGATGATGTTCAAAAAGACGATATACAATACTATTTAATAAAATGTCTATACAAAATACAAATTCAAATGTATACAAAAGAAAAATAAACACGAGAACAAGATGATAACCCTATAAGATCGGAATATAGGGACCCTAAATATTTGAAACAAACTTAATTTTAATTTAAACTGCTATCCCAATATAATATACAGTAATCGATGAACTAGAAATGTTAAAATAATAACCTAGTAAAATCCAAATTTACCTAGAGAAAATAATAAATATTTATTAACCGTACGAAATACATAAAAGAGTTGAAAATACTCAAACAATGTAATATTATTAACAATTAATTAGAAAATTACCGGAAGAGCGTTTTATAAACGTACACTTAATACATGAATTTATAAATTATATGATGATCTGTATAATTATTAGTTTGAAACAAAATAAATGAAAAGCATTCTTACTTATTGCTGAAACATATGTATGACTCTTTCTTTTTTGAATTTACATCGTGTACCTTTAGTGGAGCAATAAATTATAGGTAGGCCTATACTACGACCCTTAAATCCTGGTAGTTCAGAGGAGGTAGAATCAGAACTTAAAATGGTTACAATAATGATGGCGAAGATGATGGTGCTGATGATGAGGATGATGATGATGATGATGTTCAAAAAGACGATATGCAAAATATATGCTTACATTAAGTTACAATTATGAAGCGAAAATTTAGGTATATTCAAAACATGTAAATAAATTCAAATATGAATTTCTAATTCATAATAAAACGGTCGAAACTAATAAAAATCTATCGGGCAAAACTGTAATCAAAATGTAAGATAGTTTAAAACTAAACTACATAAATCAGTCAAATATAAATGAAATATACTTTAACAGATTACAAATCAAATAAAATACATTACGAAAGTACATAAAAGAAATAACATTGTCAATTAGAAAGTAATAACCTATTAAAAACCACAATTAATTATCAAACGTGCACAATTTAATCTACAAATAAAAACTTGAATGAAATATTTAACCTAAAGTAAAATAGGTTAAAACACAAGTTTATGTAAAATAAAATGTTAGAATTTAATCAAAATTACTTTAAAAAATGGAGATCGTAAAATTTTAGGTAACTACTTAAAGAACGTTACCATATAAAACTATTTGGTTGTTTGATATTATTGCTCTCATAATAATACAAAATATAAATTCAAATGTATACAAAAGAAAAATAAACACGAGAACAAGATGATAACCCTATAAGATCGGAATATAGGGACCCTAAATATTTGAAACAAACTTAATTTTAATTTAAACTGCTATTACAATAATATAATCGGTGAACTAGAAATGTTAAAATAATAACCTAGTAAAATCCAAATTTACCTAGAGAAAATAATAAATATTTATTAACCGCACGAAATACATAAAAGAGTTAAAAATACTCAAACCACGTAATATTATTAACAATTAATTAGAAAACAGAATGAATTAGACAAATGTAAAAAATGTATAAGCTTAGGAAAAGCAAAATTTGTAAGCAATCATCAGTTCTAAAATACATTAAAAACCTTAAAATGTACAAAATAAAATAAGGATAAAAAAAATTTCAATTGAATCCAAAATACCGTATTATAACTAAATTAAAAACGACTTATGGAAAAAAACACATTTGTATAGACGTGAAAATGTAAAAAACGTAAAATAATTATATTAGAAAATCATAAATTTATACACAAGTATAAAAATTACATAAACATAAATAGGAACGCAATATTTTAACCAACACTTCCACGTAAAGCCCATTTGAAAGCAAAATTACGTACAATACTTCAACAGAAAAAAAAAATAAACACTTACAAGTAAAATGCTTTTATAAGCGAGAGCCATGTAAAAGTTAAATCCATAGATCAAAACCTAGTCAAATTTAAAAACATGTAAAACATGAAGTCAAAATCACATTAAGAATAATTAAAGAAAAAATTAAGCTTTATGTTAAGCAAGCACATTTTTAATTAGATAAACTGTTAAAATTCAGAGACGAAAAAAGGTAAAGTCAGAAGAAAAGTCACTGTAAGTTAAAGGTAAAAGAAATTAGAATTATAAAAAAAGATAATAAGATGTACGAAACGTAAAAAAATCTACGAAGCAGTTACTCCCAAAATACTTTAAAAAAAGTTAAAATTGTAAAATTTCAAAAGTTCAAAACCACAATGTTATGATATATATTAAAACTTAAAGTAGAATAAATATCACATTGATTCCTCCAAAGATATGAAATATATGGCTTACGCAATTGTCAAACGCATGAAAGTAAGACACATTGGAACTAAACATAAACTATACTATAAAACAAACCCTTGAAAAGATAAAGAGAAACCTTTTCTCTCATATTTAGATATTGCATATCAATACAATTTTAAAGCGACTTATTCTCAAATGTAATGATTATTCTATTAAATTGCAGAACACATTGAAGTTTGTCAAAATGCATCGAAAATGTTAAAATCACAAATTAAATTGAAATAAAGCATATAACACTTATAAGCAGTTGGTTTAAAAAAATATACGATTTTAAACTTCTAAATGTTAAACACTAATAAAATTGAAAAAGCTGAAGTTTATGTAAAGTAAATTAATTTTAGGCCTATGTAAGGATAAAAAGCGGTATATAATTGTAAATATTGTAATTACTTTGTGTAAATTCTACGATGATTTTTATATTAAGTATGACATAAAAATTATTTCAATTAAATAAAATTTATTTTCTTTACATAATATTTATTTTTGTTACATAAAATTTATTTATTTTACATGCTTTTTGTAAATTTTTTTGTTCGTACATTTTTTTAACAGGTTTTATTTTGTGTGTGTGTGTGTATGTGTGTGTGTGTGTGTTTACACATTTTTTCTTTCATACATATTTTAATTTTTTTTTGTATGACATACAATGTTTTCACGATTTGTATTTTTGCCTAAAAGTAATGACACATTAAAAGTACATTTTGATAAAATTTGTTGTGGTCCAATAAAAGTGCATATTCATAAAATTTTTTGTGGTGTACAAACTATTGCTATATACATCAATCACATGAGTCATGAGTAACAATAAATTAACAGAGCACTGCGGTGGGCTTAGCTAATTAAATAGAAACAGGTAAAAATAGTATACGTTTACTAATTTCTATATCTGTCGCGACTACAATCTCTGAAATCTTACACACAAAAAAAGCGCTATGGTTATAATATAACATAGTAATGATGGCAAACGTGGGAATTAAGCCCTCTTTATTACCATATTATTTAGAGTTCGAGAATTAAATTATTTGAATGGTGTCAGTTTGTTTGAGCATATTTACTCCACTAGTTGAGGCTTAGGAGCCTAGTATACAAAGTACAATAATAACACTAAATATGTAAAATTTCAACCCAGTGTTGTCTAAATTTGCCCTAAAACATGTTAGTAAAACCAACGACAGTAATTCTAGTCCACTGTCAATATGATAGAAATGGAGAAAATTTGATTATCTATCTTAGTGATATCATAACAAATACAGAGATCGGAAACGTGGGATTGACGGTAACAAAAATTACGACGACGTACTTGGTTGTGGAGACTGCATACACTTTTTAATGTTCTTCATCAATACCTCCACACCAAAGTTCGTCGTCGTAATTAAAGAGGGCTTAATTCCCACGTTTGCCATCATTACTATGTTTGCCATTCATCACTACAACTGAAATCAACAATAAATTCACCACAAATAGATGAGATAGTAAAAAATGATTATGTCTGATTCTATTTAATTCGTTATTAATAATAAGCCTGTAAAAATGAAAAGAGAGAAAGTATATATTGTAGTTTAAAATGTCAACTGTTTACAGTAGGGCCAATCAAATAGGGCCTAGGCTTAAATTAAATGACCAATCAGAACGTGTTATTTTTTTTTTCTTGTATTGCATTTTACGGGAAGTACCAATACTGAGTACGATGGTATGGCTACATGATGAATATGTAACATTAAAATGTGTATGCAGTCTCCACAACCAAGTTCGTCATCGTAATTTTTGTTATCGTCAATCCCACGTTTCCGATCTTTGTATTTGTTATAATATCACTACGATAGAAATAATCAAATTTTCTCCATTTCTATCATATTTACAGTGGACTAGAATTACTGTCGTTGGTTTTACTAACATGTTTACGGGCAAATTTAGACAACACAGGGTAAGTTTTACATATTTAGTGTTATTATTGTACTTTGTATACTAGGCTCCTAAGGCTCAACTAGTGGAGTAAATATACTCAAACTGACACCATTCAAATAAATTAATTCTCGAACTCTAAATAATATGGTTATAAAGAGGACTTAATTCCCACGTTTGCCATCATCAACTCTGCGGTCCTGATCGCAAGATTCACCATTGTATGTTTATTTACTTATATATTTATTTATTTACTTATTTAATTTTATTTATATTTATTTATTTACTTATTTATTTATATCCATTTCTTTCACTTTTGACGGCGACATATGAGTGCTGTACAACACATTGTACGACTATACTCAACTGAGGTTATTCACAGTAACGGAAGATGATGATGATGATGATAATTCCTATGTTTGCCATTCATCACTACGACTAAAATCAACAATAAATTCACCACAAAAAGATGAGATAGTAAAAAAATTATTATCTGTTTCTATTTAATTCGTTATTAATAATAAGCTTGTAAAATAAAAAGAGAGAAAGTATATATTGTAGTTGTAAAATGTATGAAACTGTTAGTAGTGCCTATCAAATTGGGCCTATGCCTTAAATTAAACGATCAATCAGAACGTGTTATTTTTGCTTGTATTGCACTTTACGAGAAGTACCAATACTTAGTACGATGGTATGGCCAACACAATACGATATTTGAAACGCGTCTATTTGTTGATAAAAAGTGTCTGTTATAAGGAAATATTGTGTAATTATATTATAACCATAGCGCTTTTTTTGTGTGTAAGATTTCAGAGATTGTAGTCGCGACAGATAT
>NW_022702358.1:0-630 GCF_011630105.1 Anneissia japonica | reverse complement strand
ACACAGCCGATACACAACCCAAAACCACAAATGCAAACTCAACCTCGTGAAGAACTACCACAAAATCCAACACAGATTCAGCCAACAAGAACCCGAAGTGGACGAACTGTCGAACCAAATCCCAAATACAATAGCTCTATGTTTGCAAAGTAATTAAAAAAAAAAAAAAGAATTGCAAGCGTTGATTGAACATTGATTGGATTACTGAACGTTGATTATTGAACATTGATTTGATTGCTGAAAGTCGATTATTGAACATTGAATGAACATTGATTATACATTGATTATTGAACATTGATTGAACATTGATTGAATTGCTGAACATTGAATGAAAATTAATTATACATTGATTATAGACCATTGTTATTGGATTGGAATTTATAAGTAAAATGGAAATTAAAAATTGAACAGGAATTTAAGATATTAATTAATATGTTAGAAAAAGATCACATTTGAATGAATAACACAATCACACTTTTGACTTAAAACGTTTTATTGTTATCATGTTTAAAAAAAATAAAAATAAAAACCTAAGTCGTAGCTGGCGACAACTTCTGGGAGAAGTGCCGAACAACGACTCCGATCCTCATCAAAGAAACTATCATGATGACGGTGACTCGGCTGAATACG
>NW_022702357.1:0-586 GCF_011630105.1 Anneissia japonica | reverse complement strand
CTCCAAGTCAACTTTCGTAAGAGACGTAGCATTATGGACCAGAAATCGTAAGAAGCAACCAATCAAATACGGGAATTATGACGTAGCCTTTATGACGTACCATGTTTTGACGTGGCTGAAACTGGTCAGATTGTTCTACAGTAGAAAAAATATAGGCCCTATGAAAATTCTGTGTTTCTTGCTTCTTTGAGTAGTCTACCAATACGCCACACATCCACGCAGTAGCCTATACAATTGTGTTTGTTGTTATTATTATCATTACTATACTGAAATTGAATTCGAAAATAAACAAGGATTTGTTTCAATTACAATCGTATAATACCAAGCGAATTGTTTAGAAATAAATCTGTTGTCAACCAATCCTATTTCCAGTCCAGTAGTTGTATGAATTTTTTTTTAAATAGTTAGGCCTATAGGTTTAATCGGGAGAAATAAAATATTTTAAATTGTGCAAGTAATAATTAGGAAACAAGTGTTATTCCATGCTTCAATAAACGTATAATAACATAGTATACTCATAGGTCTACACCCTTTAAAAAAAAAAGAACCAGAGCAATTTTTCCGAGGCTAAGTGTTCTTATTTTTC
>NW_022702356.1:249-549 GCF_011630105.1 Anneissia japonica | reverse complement strand
TAACAATAAAATAAACTAGAAAAAGCTTATAAAAATGTAATAACAGAAATAATAATAATAATAATTAGTAATAATAATTTCAAAATAATGTCGGCATAATTTATACAAAATCTTCTTGTAGTGGCTGAAGTTGGGGTTTATAATTGTTTCTATTAGTGCCAATTCCAGAAATTTATTAAATAAATAATATATCATTCCGGCGTTATTGAACTTGTCCAAATTATCATTGTAATGTAATTAATGCTAAATAATAATAATAATAATAATTTCAGCATTAATTACCTTTGGCCTAAGCCTTGT
>NW_022702356.1:0-209 GCF_011630105.1 Anneissia japonica | reverse complement strand
ACTATTTACTAGGCCTATAAATAATAATCGCCCAAGGGGAATATCTTTTGTGTTATTTCCCCTTAACGTCGTTTTTTTGATTGTTCTCTAATTCCTCCATTGTCTAAGTTCCCCTTAAAGTACAGGTAATAATAATAATAATTATTAATAATAATAATAATAATAATCATTTCAGCATTAATTACCTTG
Organism: Anneissia japonica; assembly: GCF_011630105.1. Taxonomy (NCBI): domain Eukaryota; kingdom Metazoa; phylum Echinodermata; class Crinoidea; order Comatulida; family Comatulidae; genus Anneissia; species Anneissia japonica. The sequence continues at coordinate 20 of NW_022702356.1, read as the reverse complement.
GCCTAAGGCTTGAAATGAAG
>NW_022702355.1:0-1138 GCF_011630105.1 Anneissia japonica | reverse complement strand
TTTGCCAAACAAATTTAAATACAATATTGGCAATAGGAGGTTTAAAACTAATTTAATAAACTTCTTTAACACTTTACCCACGTTGCCTTCATTTTCAGATTGTTCAGGAATACAAATAAAACACATGCTTTTCGTCGCTGTCGACCTTTTCTACTTTCTCTATGCTTCTAGTTTGTCTTTAATCTCCTTCAAATGACAATCTAACTACTGCTTGTTGTTATCCGTTATCTCCTGTATTTTACTTGATTCTTCAGTTATCAAAATAGTAGCCATTCCTTTGGTTTTTAATATATGCTAGCTAGCCATGCATTTTCCGACGGCACGACGCCTACAGTATATCTGGCTTCACGCCCACGGTTGCATGGCTGTCCTGTGCACCTGTATTTAAATTAGATGCTGTAGTATTCGGCTATTTCCTGTTACCTGACATCGTGATAAAGTGGAAAACCTACAAGCATATCTTGAAAAAGCCAGTTGACCCCTTTTAGGCTACAGTGCAAAATACAAACAAAAAAAAAGAACTGGTCACTGCTAAAAGCGACACTGTCCACGACGACTTCCAAAGTATAACGATTATGTTATCTAGAAAAATATTTTATATTATAACAGGCCTATATATTATATTTTTCTGGATGTCACATTTTTGTTAAATATCAGTGTTCTCCAGAGAAAGGATTTGCTGGTGTCAGATAATTGTCGCCTTCAGCATAAATCGATAGCGAATATGGCTTCACAGGGAGGGAAAGCATCCCCCAGGGCCGAATTTTGTCCCAGTCTAGAAAATTCAACATGGAGAGCGCAAACTTCACTACAAAGTACTGTTTGCTCAGAGGGGAGACCGGGGTGGATGCAAAACAGTGTAAAGGCCTGTTTACACTTCAACGATAACGATAAAAATGCTAAAAAGCGATTGTTTATATAGAAAACAAAGAAATAAGAGAAGTTTTTACACTAGGACGATTCTATAACGATTTATCGTGTATGCAATAACAAAATATTTTAACAAATCAAATCATATGACGTCATAATCATGGACAAACGATAAAATCGTTGCTACTACGACGATTTTAATGTTTCCCATGATTATGACGTCATCTGATTTGATTTGTCAAAATATGTTGTTATCGCATAACTGATA
>NW_022702354.1:0-533 GCF_011630105.1 Anneissia japonica | reverse complement strand
ATCACATCACCCCTACTCTTCGTCGTCTTCATTGGTTGCCAGTGAAACAGCGTATTGAATTCAAATTCTTTTATATGTTTACAAATCAATTCACAAGTTATCACCACAATACATTTCCGAATTAATTAAGGTTCGTTCTGCAACTTGCACTCGTTCCCTCCGGTCAACAACTGACTCAACCAATCTTTATTGTCCATCCTTTCGGTTAAAGTCTTGTAGGGAGCGATCGTTTATGGTTGCTGGGCCCAAGTTGTGGAACTTGTTACCTTTACTTATTCGTGAGTCACCTTCTGTCACCATTTTCAAAGAACGACTTAAGACCCACTTATTCTCGTCCCTTTAATTTATTTTTTTCTATTTCCATGCCAGCTAGCTTTTATAGCTTTAACTAGGATAGGAGGCGCCCGAATCCGAGATCGCCGAGACTCAACAAGTGCTGACTGTAGTTCAATTAGGTTGAACCCTAGACAGCGATGAGGGCGTATCCCCATACTTCGGTTTGGGTGCTGGCATGGTATTCAAATTTCACTTCT
>NW_022702353.1:0-599 GCF_011630105.1 Anneissia japonica | reverse complement strand
GGGGGGGGGGGAAACTAACTTATTATTCGCGTATACTAATACATTCTAATTAATGGCAGTGGCAAGTGCGTAACTACGTACTGTTTTACGTCACAACCAATTTATGTTCATGATCAAAGCTGGCACAAAATAAATATCCTTAGTCTGTGAGAGATTTCATTTGATGGTTTGCCATATAATTACATTATTTTTTTTAATTTACATATTACTGTAACCTGTTTTAAGTGTTGGAGAGTTTCTGATGTATGTAGAAGTATAAATAAAGCTATTTAATAATTAATTGTGAATGATGGTCTCTGTGAAGTTTAAGTTGCTTCGTGAAAGAATAAAAATTTAAAAACACAGTACATGATACACAACGTGATACGCGTGGGCGATGGATCAATATTTTGAATTAGTTTACCCATCCACCAACTATCAACATATAGGCCTAGACCCATATATCAATGGATTCATACCGGGCATTAGATAGGCCATGCATTATAAGTTCGTATTTTATATAGTCATGCGGTCATGTTTATGGGAGTATGTATCCATAAGACTTATGGTATTGCCTACACGAATCATGTAGACCTATAGATAATATTAAATACGGTAAT
>NW_022702352.1:0-931 GCF_011630105.1 Anneissia japonica | reverse complement strand
TTACTTGGTCCGATGATTTTGTTTTATACTATTTCATTTTTATGGGGTAGGGCTCCTGACCATGGGAACCATGAACCCTAAGGCCCCGGTTCATCGAAGCGCATGCTGAACCACAGGTAGTTACACCTCTGGTTATATTCCAATAATGTGCTGAGAACACAATGTTAATCATAAGATTATGTGATATTTATAGAGGTTTGTTGGAAATTCAGATCAAGACACTAACGTGACAAATATATTCCCTGACCCTGTCTACGCCCAATTCGTCCGTATTCATCCAGTTGACTGGCATGTCCATATATGTTTACGATTTGAGGTTCTTGGATGCTCAGCAGGTAAATAAAAATAATATACCAATTATATTTAAATTAAAAATTGTATAGTAATAATGGCAATGATAATGATAATAAATGTCTGTTTATATTTCCATAGAAAACAATAAAAAGCTAAAAGTATTATATTGTTCATAAATATACATAATAAAAAAAAATAAGAAAAGTATTTAAAACAGGCACGTTTCTATAACGAATTATTGTGTATGCGATAACAACACATTTTAACAAACCAATTCAAAAAATGTCATATTCATGGAAAAACGATACAATCGTCGTTACTACTTCGGTTTTATCGTCTTTCCATAATTATGGCGCCATTTCAACATTTGTCATAATATTTTGTTATTATAAACACGATAAATCGTTATCGAATCGTCCTAGTGTAAATACTCTTATTTCTTTGGTTTTCTATGAACAATTGCTTTTTAGCATTTTATCGTTATCTTTGCAAGTATAAACAGGCCTTAATGACAACTATGGCATTATATTGTGATTATAATTTACGGTAAATGATGTTGAAATTATTGATTGCGAACACTAATGATTTATTAAAATGCAAAAGTATTATTCAAATGTTAATATGTCTTAAACGTTTA
>NW_022702351.1:0-656 GCF_011630105.1 Anneissia japonica | reverse complement strand
TCATATCATTTGTATAGATTATTCTATAGAATTTCTATAGAATATGCAAGATGTAAAACATGTTGGAAGGAATATACTGGTCAGACACGAATGTGTCAATAAAATATTGAATGAAACAAAAAAAAAATTAAAAACATAGAAATTACATTAAATATGTGTATATAGTATGTTATAGAATTCTATAGAAACTAGTGCTTCTATAAAACAATTTTATAGAAAATACTAATTTCTGTAGAAATTGATTAGTCTCTATAGAAGGTCTATACAGTTCTATAGAATTTTTTTGTATGGGTACAGGACTAGATTATTGTTTAAATCGAACGGTGAAAATTGTCCTCGAATTTCGCCAGGTTATTTTAATGAAGAAACCAGACAGGAAGTGAGAAATGTTAACATATCGCAGTCGCAAAGAAAAATTCAACATGACGTAACATGCATGTGACGACGTTAGGAGAGGCTTTGCCGTTCGAGCTTGAAAAAATTCAACTTGTCGTAAGAATCGTTACCAGCTTATTTGGTCTGCGGCCCAGCACGACCAAGACGCGGCTGTTTTTGTCCAACTTCTCGTAACAGAAGAAATTCTGAACTTTACGTCGACAGGAAACCAGGCAAAGATGCGACGTATACGTTCTTACTCTCTATAATGGCACTTATTT
>NW_022702350.1:0-609 GCF_011630105.1 Anneissia japonica | reverse complement strand
CCCGGCCCCCCCTCTAAATCCGCCCCTGATAGTGTTTGCCACGTACTTTCTCTATGCATACCCCTGGTCATTTCATTTTGTATGAAATAATTTTGGCTAATCACCTTCTAGTGTTGCGATTACGTCCAATTGAGTGTTTAATATTTGACCAGACTTATTTCCCGCAAGATGTTCACAGAAATGCATTTATAGGGCGAATTTACCCTTTTCCGTCATGCCCCGCATACTTGGATATCATTGCTAAGGTTTTAACGCATATAGACCAGGCTATAACTGAGATAGGTGCCACTTGGAGAGGTAGAAATTCTCATATGGTTTTTCTAGACCAGTTTTTTATGGGGAATCAGAATATGTGAGGTAAAAGGGGTGTAACCTGAGAACTTTCGCATGAGGGCACTTTTTCAAAATGGCCGCCAAAATCCAATAAATTACATATATATGGGTAAAATAAGCACAAAAGAGGGTGGTTTGACCAACTTTTGAATATGTAATAATAGGAATAAAGTATAAATAGCTAAAGTTATTAATGTGAAGATTCCCGGAAGCAATTGAGGGCGCTTTTTAAAATGGCCGCCAAAATTAAATAACAACTTAACAGCAGCTTCAATA
>NW_022702349.1:0-2296 GCF_011630105.1 Anneissia japonica | reverse complement strand
TTCAATTTCTCAACTACGAAGAACTATTTTTTGTAGGCCTAGCCCTATACTTTTCCCCCGGCCACCAAGGCAAATTCATAAACACATACAATAATGTGAGTTTTAACCATATCACTGGAATTAACAACATCTCCTACAACATGTAAATATTTCATTATGGTAACACCAACATTATGTGTGGCTCCGTACACATGTTACAGATTATAATTTCAGCATGGACATGTTATGAGGGATCTGCCTTACATCCAAAATTTGCTTATTTAATTGTTTACTTTCATTACTTTTTTCATGTATGGCACATTTAATTGTGCAATAAGTTTTAGTTATAATGCCGCTATAGTATAAGACCCTAAAAGTACGCCATTATTAAACCAAAAGAAAAAAAAATCTATAGCTGACCATGTTTGGAAGCGAAAATCTTGGATAGATTTTATGAAGCCTAGGTATTTTATACGCAATTTTAAAGTGAATTTTACATTGTGTATGATTAGGGAGTGCAAAATGGTACATGCTGAATAACTTATATTATAATATAGTGTTAATTTTATTTATATATTGGATAGTCAATCTATAATTAAATTAAATAGTTGACCTTAAAGAATTTATCGAAATAAATTGATTAGTCCCTGGCTAATGTTGAAGATTATTTGATTACAGGCCCAATGTAAAACATTATTGTGAATTTTAATATATAATGAATAATTCACAATTCTTTCCTGGATTCAGTATTAATGTCAAAATAGATTAAACCCCTGTTTTAAACATATACCGATTATTATTTTAATCACAAAAATCTGTAACTTGGAAGGTAATATGTATCTTGTCGAATTCGTATGAGGCCTAGGCCTACCGACATATATTAATTTCAGAGATAATTATTGGTGTTATTTTTGGTATTTTTTAAATACTCAATTATACATGGTGTAGGAATAGGGAGGGAGATTAAGAATGGAAAATGGTGAATACTACGTTTTTCTCAAATATGTATTATCATATTTTATTATTATTATTATTATTATTATTATTATTATTATTTTATTTTACTGTTATCATTAAATATTAACCTCGTATTAAAATTCACAGTACAGTACTTGCTAATAATGTGTGCATTTCACTACATTTTTAGGCCTGTACATGAAATAAGATTTAGTTTATATGATGTCGCTATACTATAATACCCAATACAAGAACGCAGTTAAATTACAAAAATCTGTAACTTATCCTATATACAGAGATAATTATTGGTGTTATTTTTTGTATTTATTTAATACTCAATTATACATGGTGTAGGGGTAGGGAGATCAAGAATGGAAAATGGTTAATAATACGTTTTTCTCAAATATTTATTATCATATTTTATTATTATTATTATTATTATTATTATTATTATTATTATTTAATATTTTATTTTACTGTTACTTTTATGTTACTGTTAAAATTCACAGTACAGTACTTGCTAATAATGTGTGCATTTCGCTACATTTTTAGGCCTTTAGGTTTTACAAAAATCTGTAACTATATTATCCTATATTAATTTACAGAGATAATTATTGGTGTTATTTTTGGTATTTTTTTAATACTCAATTATACATGGTGTAGGGTTAGGGAGATCATGGAAAATGGTGAATACTAGGTTTTTCTCAAATACCGGTATTTATTATCATATTTTATTATGATTATTATTATTATTATTATTATTATTATTATTATTATTATTATTTCAACATGGACATGAGGATGCCTTACATCTAGAATTTGCCCATTTAATTGTTTAATCATTAATTTGTTCATGTATGGCACATTAAATTATCTTGTAAACATTTCAACTGTTACCTTTTACTTGATTATTTTATTGTTTATTACTTTTTCTGAGAATTCTATTGACAAAACATTCTCAGGATTCAATACACAATTGTTGTTTATTCATTGTTATCCATGTCATGACAAAATTGAATAGCGCGGAATTAATTATTTTGAGAGTTAGCAAATTACACTACGTATAACTTCATATAGACTTTATTCTACATGAATTGTGCAATAAATTTTAGGTATGAATCCGCTATAGTATAAGACTCAATACAAGAATGCCATTATTAAATCAAAAGAAGAACAAATCTATAGCTGATCATGTTTAGAAGCGAATATGTATCTTGGCTAGTATGAAGCCTAGGTTTTTTAATACGCAATTTTAAAGTGAATTTTACGTTGTGTATGATTAGGGAGTACAAAAAAGAACAGGCTGAATAACTTAGTATATTATAATATTGTATTTATTTTATTTATATATTGGATGGTC
>NW_022702348.1:0-501 GCF_011630105.1 Anneissia japonica | reverse complement strand
TAAATATATAAATATTTTTACACAAATAAGTATATAAAAATAAATAATAAATAAATATATAATAAATATATACATATGCCTATATATATAAATGAATATACAAATAAATATATATATATATACAAATAAATATAAAAACAATATATAAACAAATTTAAATAGTTATTATATAAATATATAAACATATAAATATATACAAATAAGTATATAAAAAATATACAAAAAAATATACAAACAAATATATAAATAAATATATAAACAATTACAGTATATATATAAATAAATAAATATATAAATATATATACCCAAATAAGTATATAAAATAAATATATAAATATATAATAAATATATACATAGGCATATATATATAAATGAATATACAAATAAATATATATATATATACAAATAAATATAAAATATATAAATAAATATATAAATATATATATATATATATAGATAAATACAGTACATATATATAAATATATCTGTATGTATGTATCT
>NW_022702347.1:0-1233 GCF_011630105.1 Anneissia japonica | reverse complement strand
TAATGTAGAACTTGGTATAATCACTCTACAGACTGTTTCATGCCAATGCAATCTTCAGGAGTGAGAGAATACAAGGATTGTTTGAGTATATGAATGCTAAGGCAGGTGAAAATGCAAATGAGTTAATTGTTTTTAAGTATTTGTTGTTGTGCCTACATTTAGACAATTGTGTATATATTGAGTGTATGTTTATTTATGAACGTGTCGTTCTGTATGTTTGCGGATATGCATGTGTCTGTGTTTATGAGCGTTCATTTTTTAGTACGGTATTGTATTTATCTTTTATGGGCGTCACTTACAATGCTGGGATAATTGATTCTGGGACCGATTATCCTTTCAAAAATTTGACAATTCTGGCGCTCCAATTGCTTATTTTTTGCTTATGTATTTTGCATACATTTGTCAAAAAATGTTAATGAATATGCGGCACTGTAACTATAATGTATAATGAATATTTGATTGTGAATAAATGGCCTTTGGTCAACAAAAGAAAAAAAAAGGCTGCTATTGTGCATAAATGGTTTATAACTTGGTTATGCTCATTGTAATTTGAAACTCCGAGTATTATTGTACTTAAGTTGCCTTCAATACAAAATGATATTTAGCCAACATTAGTTTAATAGATAAGCCTATGATATGCACTGTAATTTTTATGTGCGACTATACTCCAAAGACGTTCTGCACAGTAAAGGAATAATTATGATGATGATGTATATGATACGATCCTATCTGTAGACTACTACATTTGATCTACTAACAATATTGCATGGTATAATCTACTGCCGATTCTTCAATATTTGTACATATCATATCAAATCGATTCAGTTTTAATTCACGAAAATTGTAATTCCTTTGAAAGCAGCGCAAACACACCAGAAGAGCATTTTGAATTAATGGTGGAGGTCATGGTTTTCAATATTTTTTGAGAGCCCCTGGACCCCAAAAGTTCCAGTCAGATTGAAAAAGATCCTCCCCATTACGAACGCTGGTTACGGGCCTTTTTTTTTATTAAACAGCTGAAGGGAAATCCCCTTTTCCCCCCAAGATGCTTATGATGGTGCAATACAGGCGATGATTCATATCGGTTTTTTCGGCAAGAAGCTGAACTCAATTTTAATTGGTTTCACTTGAATTTCAACAGTACAAAAATAATATCTTTTCGGCGCATCCAACCCTGCCATTCAAATTAAGGTAATGACAAATATTGATCTGTGTTATTTTCCAGCGGCGGAA
>NW_022702346.1:0-961 GCF_011630105.1 Anneissia japonica | reverse complement strand
GCATAATTTCGAGGAGCGCGGAGGAGCGCCGGCGCGATCGCGCGCCTTTTAAATCAAGGTCTGCATTTATATTAGGGGGTTCGTTAAATTACGATATGAGGGTGGCGTATTTAGAGATGAATAAATCATGCGCCTATCAATATGCCGACAAGTTGAATGTTGGTGTATTCAACGCACTATCTGCGTTTTGTATTGTACAGTAGTAGATATCGCTGATGTGTACAGCAAACCGTCTAAAACCAAGTGAATAAACTGCAGCACGCGCCTAACAATTAATTCTTGACACGGGTGTGTGTTTTGTTCATGAAATAGAAACTTAATTTATGACAACAATGACATGATTTTACGTTCGTAAAATCGGGAATTCGTAAATGAGGGCGTAAAATTGGGAATTCGTAAATGAGGGGTTCTACTGTATTTACAAACTAATGTCAATTCTCCATGCACATGTTCAAGGTTATTCTTTTGTTATATAAACATTCAATTCTAGTTCATTGTAAAACACACTCTCTCCATGCCTTTGGTTTGTATTGAGGTACAGTACAGTACAGTAATTGCAGGGCTTAAATTTATGGCTTGAGCCCTGTCCAAATACCTCACGAATAGATGAGTAACTCATTGTTTTGTTTTTTTTTTTCAATTAGCAAAGGAGAAGTAGAAGGGGCATGTTTAGAAGGTATGTACAGCACATTATTACTAAAGCTTTGTCTAGACTAAAAAAGCATGTGACAAGCCTAAATATGGTCATGATGATATCACATGACCATGTTATAGGCACATCATGACTATATATTGACACACTAAAAAGATCATTCTAGTCCTCATCTGTCCTAGTATTACTATTAACTACTTCATTAAAAAATTATAAGTGAATACAATTGTCATTTCTAATTCTTTTGGAAAAGTCAACATTTTTGTTTTATCGTTTGTGGTATCGTCCCACTTTTATTTCATCATAATG
>NW_022702345.1:0-595 GCF_011630105.1 Anneissia japonica | reverse complement strand
ATCCATGTGAGGAAACTAATAGGTGCTAGTACAGAAGGTAAGTACCATATAGTTTTACACATTTTTGAACTACTGCTGTAAATATGAATTATTTATACTTGTGTATATTGTATAATTTTATATAGTTAGCTTTCATTTAAGAATATATTCAATTGTCATGTGTAACATGACTTTAGTACAGTGGTACAGTAATTGCTAAATTTTGCATCATTCATTTTTTAAATACTGTGTTTGGATAGACATTCTTTAACTTTTTCATCATTATTGGAATATACTCTTATACATTGATTATAACAGTATAATTTTTTTACAACATATTAACATAAAAAATAATTATTGCTGCAGTCGGCCATAAGATTTTCCCAAAAATAAATTTTCTCCAAGGATTGCCTTGTCTGCTACTGTATACCTGTAATTTTAGTGCAGTGACAACAGGATCAATGACTAAATATACAACAAACAGTAAAAACAACATAAAATATATCAAACTAAAAGAAAACAAACATTTAAATACTGTTATTTTAAAAAACAATCCACAGCAATGTTGGCAAAATAATAATTATTTGTTTGTTTTTTTACCTGGAAATGTGTTTTT
>NW_022702344.1:0-796 GCF_011630105.1 Anneissia japonica | reverse complement strand
ATCTTTTAGTCAATCAGAAATCTTCAACATTTAGAAGTGATTAACTTTGGTGACTGTCTGGTGAAATCAGAAGGGGCAGAAGCATTGGCAGAAAGTTTGAAGAATGGCCTTCCAGCTCTCAAGGTATAGTGCACAACTCCAAGCACAGAGCGATGCGTCAGTAATGTCTTGTTTCTTAATTCTGCTTATCGTTATTTAGTATATGTGGCAAAGACAATTCAAACCAGTCACTCTTTGTAACAATAAAAAAAATCAATTTTTAGTTATTAATGCAGGGTTAAGAAGTAAAAAGGAAAGTTATAAAATGGTAAAAGAATCATTTACATTTGGAATTTCATTCGGGAATTTAAACATATAGTTGCTTAGAAAACAGTATTTGAAAAATTGGCCTTCAAAGCTCACAATTTCAAACATTTCATAGACAGAGACCATCACAAAATCGTTAAAAAAAATGTTAACATTGAAAATTGGGAAAATAACAACAAAGCATGATGTATAGGTATAGAAAGTTTAGTGCAATTTAAATTAAATTTTGGAAATTATTTCGGCCTTTATCTCCAAAACACAATTTGCAATGAGTGACTGGTTTGGCTTGTCTTTGTCACATATTTCCATCAATCATGGTAGGTTATGTGTTTAGTCACTCTTGATTGGGTGACAGAAAATATAAACAATTATTCTTCATCTCTTTGTAGGAACTGAATTTATCATTTGGTGAGATCAATAGTTCAGCTGCCATCAAAATTGCTGAAAGTTTGGATGGAAAAACAGCGTTGCAAAAAGTGGAGTTAAATGG
>NW_022702343.1:0-1793 GCF_011630105.1 Anneissia japonica | reverse complement strand
AATGTTGCTTATAAAAAATGTTTTTTTCTTTGTGATGAATAAAGGTGGGATGACCCCACAAAAGATTTTAAAAAAAAATTGTCCAACCATGGTGGGGCTGAGGTGGTGCAGACCCTCCATCTGTGAAAGTCCCTCCCTGGGCCCCTCTCTATGAAATTGGTGACCGGGACCAGAAAAAGGACCCCCAGTATCAGAAAACCAGAGGACCCCAGACCCAGTGTTATGCCACTGTCATGATGCTCTACCATGATCCTGGGCAGTAATAGAACCTTGAAAAAGGGGAACTTATGGACGGAGTTAAAAAGTTATAAATAACAATAATAATAATAATAACAATAATAATAGATTATAAACTCTTTGCACACATGTTATTTGCAATCATTTCTGTACAGCACATATACTCTTGAAATTTAAACTCACTATTTGGCCATTGCTAAAAGTGGGGAAAATAATTATAAGGCCCTATAAAAAAATATTATTAGTTTATCACCCTATCTAGTTTGGAAAAGTGATGAGGGAGGGAAGCTTTTTTATAAATTGGATTTTTCTGAAGCCAAATATCACCCTTGGGTTGTTTGCTGGTGCATTGATATTCAAAGTAAAACATTACCGAAAAAATACAAACAATATAATAACTACATAATATTTTTTTTAAATTCCCCCCAAAAATGGTCAAATTTTTTTTTTTCCAAAAAAAATTGTCAAAATTATTTTCAATGTTTATAAAATATGTTGGTTTGTTACTGATTTTCCGGGTCACAGATGGACATGCTTAGCTAACCTCGAATTCAACTAAACTATGACATAAAGGTATAATTTTTTTTATTCTCTTATATTTGTAACTTCTTTGTCTGGTTTTTCAATTAATCATGATATTGTATTTTTTTTTGTCTTTCGTGGGTGTAGCCCACTTTAATGTCTCTTTTTCCATTGTTTTCATTTTTTCCACTAACTCTTGTTAAGGTTCAATAAACATTATAATCAGGATTTACATGAAAGTAAAGCAAAAAAAAAAAAAAAAACTTCACGTGTCTACCATGAAGTACACTATCACATGAAATTTCTATAAACAATTATTATTTTGATAAATTTTTACCTATTAGTGCTTGATTTTTTTTTTTTATAACTTTGCATGATATAATTGATTATGTTTCCTATTTAAATATATTATAATTTCATTGAATACATGTAGGCTATACCTATATAAAGTATTAAGATTCAGAAATATAAAACATTTCATGACTTGTTAATAAAATATATTATAAGGTAAAATAAGGACATGTAATTATGTTTCTTAATAAAACACTCGATAAAATAAACTTCAAAATAATAAGCTTATAATATACATAAACAAATACACACATGCTTATATATACACATACACATATACACATACACATATACACACACACCTACACCAAAACACATACACACATATATACACCCGTATAGATAGTTTACCATATCAGTCTTGTATAGTAGTAATAATAATAATAATAATAATAATAATAATAATAATAATCATTTTGAGAAGTTGTTTTTATAACATTCTCAAAACTTTACAACCTTATTACTACAAAAACAACATCATCATTAAACCAATGACTCGATAACATTGTCTTTTACATTCAACCATTTCATATTGGCTTTAGTGCTATTACATGCGTACTCATTTTCAATTTGGTTTTTAACTTCTAAACTGAAAGATTTCCAAATAATATTTGCATTTAGGGCCCGTTCGAGCAAAAAACGCCAACCATATTCCGTTTATTTCACCGGGTAATCGCGCTGAG
>NW_022702342.1:0-840 GCF_011630105.1 Anneissia japonica | reverse complement strand
ATATTGTCTACGTTTGCTTTAAAAATAAATGTATACGCCTATGATGGAATAGACCACAGGTATCACTAGACAACTAATACAAATACATTTAAGTACTATATACTGTATACTTGAGGTGTTTACTCCCAGGTAATCTAAATATACAAAATAAACAATGGAATAGTGTGCTTGTAGCTAGCTTGGCAATGGAGGAAGCTTTGAGTTAAATCTAGCCGTATAAAACAGATTAAATAATGATCGGTCAGGCGTGGCCAACACAAATTTTTTTTTTGGAAAAAAAACTACTGTATCCAGATAATATATCAAGAACTAAGAATTAGTAAATTAGTAAAAAAATAATATATCAGTAGATATAATTAACAAGTATTATGAATATACTGTAATAGTTATATGAAATAAATACACAAACATTTTCATAAAGTATATAGGAATTAAATTAAGTGGAAATATCTGCTGAGTTAAGCAGGGTGCAAAGGGCTTTTAACTTACTTAATTGCCTACCCCAGATACGCAACGCATGATCCAACGTAATTCAGAGCAATGTCTATCTCTTTTAGATTTGTAATTACAGCCTAATATAATGAAACGTAAATTGTTTATGGAGTGTCCCTGAGATTTAAAATGATCGCTCACAGAATACCCTTTGCTCTTATCTGTAACAGATTTCTTGTGATTATTTAATCTTAATCTAAGTTTAGTACGGGTCCCACCAATATAATTGCCTATCTTACATTTGTCACAAAATATATCATGTACACAGCATTCCAGATATTACAATCAAGGTTCGGGGAGCGGATTTTACAATTCGTCCCAGGTATATGAAATATCTTATCAGTAGTT
>NW_022702341.1:0-673 GCF_011630105.1 Anneissia japonica | reverse complement strand
CTCCTCACATTGAATAGAGGTAGTCTTGATATCACCTAGCAACTTTCATCCTTTTTGGCTGCATGGAAATGCGATAACAAATTTTTCAGCTGATCATCATTTCTTAAATTTGAATTGGCAATCTGCAGGAATACTTACTTTTTCACCATCAAGGGCAGTTGGTAGCGTAATTTACATCTCAACAAGATTTGATTGACAGATAAACCGACTAATCAGCGAGAGTCATTTATTCATGTGATCAAAAACTTTTTCTTGGACATTTTAATTTCCTTAGACAGCTGGTTGTCAATGCGAAACATACGTGAGCCTAGGCCTAGATATCTATGCTTTGAAATAGATACCCAGATTTACACAAGCAGTGCACATCAGTGACTTGGCCTTTGCCGACAACGAGGTTGACGGAATGTGACTTTTCCCTCTTCCTTTGGGAGTGAAATACAGAGGCTTTTACAACAGTTTCCCTGCCTGTTCCATGAAACAGATTAACACTATGAATATATGATTCATTTGCATACCGCCTACCCTGAATTCTCTTTCTTAAAGAAGGTTGATAGCAAAGAAAATGTTCGCCAACTCTGTAAGTCAAGCCGCCAGTGTCTAAGGTTTTTGTGACTTTGTGGGCGGGGCTTCGCGTCCTAGTCGACATGTCAATTCAGTGCAACCTTGACAAAAC
>NW_022702340.1:0-650 GCF_011630105.1 Anneissia japonica | reverse complement strand
ACAGTGAAGAAGAAAGGACTATGTTGTTTGTGTGCAAAAGTGAGCGACTTTTGTTGAATTCCCTTGATTATCCAAAATACGAGTATATCTGCACAATTCATAAAAACTTTCATTTTAAGCTTTGTCTACACTATCAAATTTTATGTGACAAAAAAAATGAGATGTGCCCATATATGTGGCAGGGACAGACGGAATAAGGTGTTTGTGGAAAAATATCTATTTTGAAATAATGTCAAAATATTAAGTAGCAAAGTCTGAGCTTCATAACAGTGAAAAAATTATTACAATCCGACTTTTAGTTACGAAGTTTAAAAAATTTAAAGAGTATGTACATGTGTGGAAGCTACTGGGAGAAGTTCTTAAGAAATCAGCATGTAAAGTTTAGCGACCGCTGATGAGCGCGACAGCTTACATTTCGTGAACGGGCTAAATGAATACCCTAGCAACGAGGAGTTATAATTGTGTCATGGTAATAAAATTTCGTGCAAACAATGAACATAAAATTCTTCTAATATGATGCAGAATTTTAGGTTAAATGTGGGGAAATAACAAAATAGACCGATTCTTTAGGTTGGTTTTATTAAATAGAATGGATATTGATTTTTTTTTCACTTTCATGGTGTTGTTGTATTGATAGGCCTGTATCTCCA
>NW_022702339.1:0-1664 GCF_011630105.1 Anneissia japonica | reverse complement strand
TAATGCGGAATCTAAGTGGGTTCATGGTTTCGCCAATGTACTTGCCATTGTTGCACATGATACATACTATCTTATCAGATAAAGGACATTGTGGGAATCGCATGTGAGGTTGGGAGGATTTATGGAGTGGTTGGCAACTTTGATGGTGGGATTAGTGATAAGGATTTTGCAAATTTTGCTTGTTGCATAAATGGTTACCCGTAGGTCGGGGCATGGGGAAGTTAACATGGAGGGGTTAGGATGGATCGAAGGTTGGGGGGCTGGCGTTGAACGAGAAGAGGGTGAAAAGATAGGTAATGGAGGGGTCTTGTTGGATAATAGGCAAATCCTTACAAATAGAATTAGCGAAGGTTCGGATGATGGGGTGGTAATCCAGGACAAGGCAATGATCATATCGGTGGACTTGAGTTTGTACTGCACGAGGTCTTTTGGAGGTGTAGACTGCGCCTTGTGGATTTGAGACTTAGTTTAAAGGGGTAGCCATCAGTGATAAATTTGTAAGTGAAAGCTTGAATATGGTGAGCTTAATCAAGAGGGACCGAGCAGATGCGTTTTATCCTGAGGCATTGACTATATACAATAGAATTTTTAAGAGATTTCGGATGAGCGTTGGAGTAATGAAGATAAGAGTGAGAATAACCTATAGTACAGTTAGAGATTTTAACGAGGACATCGAGAAAGAAGATTTGGCAGCCAGATTGCTTCCTCATGATTCAACAGTGAATTAATATTGTTGTAAAAATTGTTAGCATGAGTGATAAATTCAGCAAGTAAGTTCATGGCCATAGGTCCATATGATAAACGTATCATCAACGTATCATGAGTAATGAAGGGGCTTAATAGAGAAGGATGATGGCAGTTTGTGTTCGATGTTGGCCACGAAAATATTGGCGTATGGAGGGGCCTTATATGTTTATATTTGAGCACAGTATTATTATCCATTTGATTTATACAATATGTATGTTCCCAGCGCTAAGCAGCAATTTGATTTAAATATTTATATACATAATTATATATATAATGTGTATTTATGTAATATAATATACCTGACAATTAACTGTCAGGTACCGGTATATTATATTATGTAATATAATATACCTGACAGTTAATTGAATATGTTTAACCATGAAGCCTCTGTAATCCAATGGATATGACGCTCGTTTCATGCGAAAAGTCGCAGGTTCATTTAATCATTTTTTACGCAATTTATTTATTTTTATAGGACAACATTCGTTAAGAGCTATGCTACACAATGTACCATCAAGTCCTTAATATTCAAACACTGTAATCACACTTCTTGGAGGATTTACATATAATTTAACAGTGTTAACGGCTATCTTGATTTACATTATTTGTTAATATTTATTTCCAGCCGTACGTCCAGGTTTATCTGGTGTAATGCCCTCTCGAGGGACCCCATTATGCAATACAATGTACCTGAAATTTATTTTAATTTGTTCCATCAACCATTAAAATTCTGTGGTCTAATGGTTAACGCTCGCTTTGACAGCGAGAGTTCAATGTTCGAATTTCGTTTGAGGCATTTTATTACACAATGTATGTGTATGGGACAACATTCGTTGAGAGACATGCTACACGATATACCATCAGGTCCTTTATTTGAACATTATTTACCGTTTTTACGATATATATATATATTTCTA
>NW_022702338.1:0-688 GCF_011630105.1 Anneissia japonica | reverse complement strand
CGTTAGTATAATTGTCAAGTGCGCCGAAGAAATAAATTGGAAATATGGCATAAGCAGCTGGACAAAATTTACATAAATGTTTTAATTAATTACATTTACGTTACTCACGTATGCCGCCATTCTTCAAAGTGATGTTGTTACTAAGAACACTACAAATTTTACAGTTTTAATTCGCTACGCGTGCGCGGTGCGCGGTGAATTTCCTTTCAGTCGCCGGTCGACATTTTCAATATAAAAAAGTAAAGTAGATACACTTTTTAAAATAGTTACATGTCTTAATAAAAACATTACAGACATTTTGCAGTTGATGGGATTTCGCGCGGAAAATGCTTTTAAGCCAATAGTTCCTTTCAGTTGCCAGTCGACATGAGTCAAGTTCCTTTCAGTTCCGTTCTCTTATACACATCTAGATGTGTATAAGAGACAGAAGAAACGTTGGTCCAGTTCAGTTCCTTTCAGTTGCGTTCAGTTCCTTTCAGTTGCGCGGAGCGCTCATGTCGACGAGTTGAGTTGTGTTGAGTTGAGTTGAGTTGAGTTCCTTTCAGTTCCGTGTCGACCTGAGCCTGCCTTAAGGTACAGTACAGTAATATGTAGACCTAGTCTAGGTATGGTATCGGAAAAATTGGGACCGATCGTCTTTGAGAAAATGAGCAGATCATCTAACCTCCATTCTTGGCGCTGGCCCGAC
>NW_022702337.1:0-503 GCF_011630105.1 Anneissia japonica | reverse complement strand
ATATTCATAATCTTCACATTATATAAGCTGTAAAATATTGGTCATTTACTGTAATCGACTTACTACTGCCAAAGTTATGAGTAAAAGTATTACCGCTTCTCTGTACTAAAGTATACAATACTGTCACATTCTTTTGCTAATTACTCAGTTGAAAATTTACACAATTCACTGGATAAATAAATCAATGAATAAATAAACAATTTTTCTTGTTCTTGACTAATGTATTTACCGTTGTAAAATCTCAATAAAACCGTGGGTGAGCATTTTAACAGAAAAGGACAGACAAACACATGACACCTACACACATCAATGTATATGACCCAAAAGTCTTTCAAAAAAAAAAAAAATCAAAGTAAAAACTGTATTATCCACAACATTTTTTTAAAATCTTTCATGTTTTTTTTATATTTCATGGGGAACACCCACCTTTATAACATTTTACATGATTTCTTCATATTCCTACTTAAAAAACATCAGTTATTAACTGATGTTTTAAACAATAA
>NW_022702336.1:0-770 GCF_011630105.1 Anneissia japonica | reverse complement strand
AAAAAATTATTCTGACGGAGATGTTGACGTATCTCAGGTCTATTAATTGTGAATGAATTAAAATGTATTGTCATGAGAGTTAATGGCATTGGTGGACGGGATAAAAGTAAAGAAGAATGCGGTAGGTTCGCAAAACAATCACCCTGCCCACCTCGGACGCTCGGCTGCATAAAGTATACACAAAAACAGCTGGCGAAAGCATGACAGCGGATGCGATCTACGACCTTTTAATTGGATGCCTTGCAAAGATACTAGAAATACAAGATAGAGTTCTCCACACAAAAAAAAAGTGTTCCACCGTGTTCCACCGAAATGCATGGTGGGAATACGAAAAATGGGACGCCCCCTACAGCTGGATCTAAAAAAACTTGTTCCAAACTTTCGTTACCAAGTCGTCATTATGGTAAATTCTTATTATTAAAACTTATATAGGCCTATGTGTGATACCATTTTTAAATAAAGTTACTCTATTATAATTGTGTAATGCTATATTCTGTTAATTTGTTTTAATTAATAATGTCATTAATGTGATTATTTAAACAGGGCTTATGTTTGATAAATTATTTTACTGTTAAGTCCTGTAACTGTAAGTAAATTAAGAAAAATTTGTAAGTTTGTGTCCTCAATCTTACATGAAGGCGTTCATTGATGTGACTGTTGTCAAAAAGTCATCGAAATTATTTACTGTTGTTGTTTATTTTAAATGCTAAGGTAAAACCATGGAACACAAATCTAACTCTTTTAAATTGTAAACTTCATATTAAACAAAT
>NW_022702335.1:0-1011 GCF_011630105.1 Anneissia japonica | reverse complement strand
TTAACTCATTAGTTGTGACATCTATTGATGTTAGCTCCTCTACCGTTGTCAAATCATCTACTGTCGTCGATGGTATCGTTGATGCATCAAGCAAGGTAGTTTGATCAGCATCACTCGTTACTTCAGCGCTTGTGATAGCAATGGATGTTACCTTCTCTAATGTTGTCAAATCATCTACTGTTGTCGACGGTATGGTTGTTGCATGAACAAATGTAGTTCGCTTAGATTCACTTGTTACTTCATCAGCTGTGATATCTATTGACGTTACCTCCTCTGCTGTTGTCAAATCACCAACTGTTGTCGATGGTATTGTTGTTATATCAATTAGGGTTGTTAGCCCCAATTCACTCGTTAACTCATTAGTTGTGATATCTATTGATGTTAGCTTCTCTACCGTTGTCAAATCATCTACTGTCGTCAATGGTATCGTTGATTCATCAAGAAAGGTAGTTTGATCAGCATCACTCGTTACTTCAGCGGTTGTGATAGCAATGGATGTTATCTCCTCTAATGTTGTCAAGTCATCTACCGTTGTCGACGGTATGGTTGTTGCATGAACAAATGTAGTTCGCTCAGATTCACTTGTTACTTCATCAGCTGTGATATCTATTGACGTTAACTCCTCTGCTGTTGTCAAATCACCAACTGTTGTCGATGGTATTGTTGTTATATCAATTAGTGTTGTTAACTCAACTTCACTCGTTAACTCATTAGTTGTGATATCTATTGATGTTAGCTCATCTACCGTTGTCATATCATCTACTGTTGTCGATGGTATCGTTGATGCATCAAGCAAGGTAGTTTGATCAGCATCACCCGTTACTTCAGCGGTTGTGATAGCAATGGATGTTACCTCCTCTAATGTTGTCAAATCATCTACTGTTGTCGACGGTATGGTTGTTGCATCAACAAATGTAGTTTGCTCAGATTCACTTGTTACTTCATGAGCTGTGATATCTATTGACGTTACCTCCTCTGCTGTTGTCAAATCACCAACTGTTGTCGATGGTA
>NW_022702334.1:773-945 GCF_011630105.1 Anneissia japonica | reverse complement strand
TTAAGGAATTAATTATTCACCGTACTGTGATTCTACATTACGGTTGACGACCGGCATTGAGATTGTCAGTAATTTTCCGTATTTTGACAGGGAATAATTATGAACGGTAAACGTGATTCTACATTACGGTTGACGACTGGCGTCCTGATTGCCAGTATTTTGACGGTATTTT
>NW_022702334.1:0-663 GCF_011630105.1 Anneissia japonica | reverse complement strand
TTACAGGAATAAATTATTAACGGTCCTGTGATTCTACATTACGGTTGACGACTGGCGTCCTGGTTGCCAGTATTTTGACGGTATTTTTACAGGAATAAATTATTAATGGTCCTGTGATTCTACATTACGGTTGACGACTGGCGTCCTGGTTGCCAGTATTTTGACGGTATTTTTACAGGAAAAAATTAATAACGGTACCTGTGATTTTACATTACGTTTGACTACCGTATTTCGATCAACAGTAATTTACCGTATTTTTACAGAAATTTATTTTTAACGGAAATGTAATTTTACATTACGGTAAAGTACTGGCGTCCTGGTTGCCAGTATTTTGACGGTATTTTTACAGGAAAATTTTTAACAGTGCATATATTTATTATTCATATTTTATTATCTACATAATAACACATTATTTATATTCAGTTTCCATACAGGTTTCAGTTCATCACCATGTCTAAATTATGTATGCATAAACTGCAAGTGATTGTCCAACAGACCAGTGACACAAGGTAAGTACTACACCACCTTGCAGCACATGCAACATCAAACACATTGTGTACTAACCATCAACTGTATTATTCATTGGGTGTTTCAGCGAAAAAAAAATGTATTATTTAATGGGTACATAATCAACCAACCAACCAACCAACTACATACTTTTCA
>NW_022702333.1:0-1233 GCF_011630105.1 Anneissia japonica | reverse complement strand
TCGTTGTAACATTTCTGTAAATCGTAAATTTGAGTATTTTGATCTTGTCTCATCGAAAATTTATTGTTTATTTGACCCTTTTAAATGAGTTATTGAATGTTTAATTTAAATTGCATCAATCACTCATTTTTTTTCTCTTTAAAATAACAATGTACTGGTATTACAGGGCAATCGTTAAGCATTAAATTAAATTACATTTTTAAAGATTATTACAAATTTACTACCTGATTTTCAGTAATTATTTAGTTTACAAAAAGTTCCGATTTGCAATATATTATTTTTCATTTTGAATTTACCTAACTAAGTATGATTGACATTTTATTTGTCTAAAGAAAGGATGGACTAAATCTAAATGACAAAAATATTTACACAATTTATAGGACTATTAGATGTGATACTTTTATATGAAAGCTGTTGATGTTGAAGTTTCACAAACGTTTCTAAAAAAAACCCCAAAAACAACTAAATTTCAAATGCTTAACCTCTTAATCAAAGCTGAAACGGCCATTTTGACTAGAGTGATATTTTGTTTTGCCCCAATAGATCTCGACTGAATAAAGGGACCCTATTGTGATGGGAAAGCTCTTGAAATATAATCTCTATTTTGTTGCTTTGACATGGCTCTCTTTTGTACTTTTATTTACTGTCTGACAAAGTAGGGATTTCCAATGAATAAATTTATTTAGTGTCTAGATTTGGGAGTGAAACTAGGCATTTCATTATTCATTACACTTTTGCATTGCCTCATTTTTTTGTTTGTTTATGAGCATATGGAATAAATTGATACAAATTGCAAACAATCTTTTTTTTTTAATTTCTTTTGAAACGAGACTTAGTCGAGACTTTTATACCTTGTTTATATTTTTAAGGATCATCAGAGGAGGGCGGAAAAAGTAAAATTTTGTTATTTTATTTATCAAATAGTTTTGCCAAAAACATCCAAACGGAGGAGAAAATGAGAATAAAATTTTATCGGTGAATGTAAACAGTGTAGCAATTGGATTGTTAAATGCTTTGATTTATATAATGAGGAAGAAATATACATATTCAGTGAGATTTCAAGGCAGTTGCGGGGGTAAATACAGAAATAAGAACTTATTTTCTGAAATTTCCCCCTTTTTTTTTGTTGCAGCGGGTGTGCTTAATTGGCCACACATAAAATTTTATTTTCGAAATCATTGGCGGGCGACGGCTTCGCTAAACAAGGTATAAGAAAGTCTCTCCTTAACTGAA
>NW_022702332.1:0-1300 GCF_011630105.1 Anneissia japonica | reverse complement strand
AACTAACATGTTTCACAGAATTGTCCAGTGTAGCATGATGGACAGGTACATGTGTATGCTGTACAAGAACCAGCAACTTGGACACAGGCACCTCCATTTTGACAAGCGTGGTTGGAACAAGCATTCAATACTGAGTATTTTAGGAAAGTAGAGTAGAAAGCCATGTGTTAAAAGACAATATATTTTCATTATTATTGGCTTTGTATTTTTTTCAATTGTGCCATTTCTCTAGAGATTAAATATGTGCACCATATAAATAACTATTATTTTTAATTGATTGTTCTCAAAAATATGATAAATATAAAAATATTAACATTATAAATATATAATTTTAATAATTTTGATTATATTATTAAATAAATGAATATAACATAGATTCAAATAAACAATTACAATCTTGAAATATACTCACAAGTTTCACAGAATTGTCCAGTGTAGCATGATGGACAGGTACATGTGTATGCTGTACAGGAACCAGAAACCTGGACACAAGCAGCTCCATTCTGACAAGCATTGTTGTTACAAGCATTCAATACTGAAAAAAATATAATCAAGTAAAATATTAATATATATAGAACAGAAAAAAATCGTTGATGGTATAATTTTATCTTAATATGGAAATACCTATACACTAAAGTCTTACAAAGAAATAGGGGGAACTAAGACTAAAAACTAACATGTTTCACAGAATTGTCCAGTGTAGCATGATGGACAGGTACATGTGTATGCTGTACAGGAACCAGCAACTTGGACACAGGCACCTCCGTTTTGACAAGCGTGGTTGGAACAAGCATTCAATACTGAGTTTTTTGGGAAGTAGAGTAGAAAGCCATGTGTTAAAAGACAATTTATTTTCATTATTATTGGCTTTGTATTTTTTCAATTTTCAATTTTTCAATTCTGCCATTTCTCTAGAGATTAAGTATGTGAACCATATAAATAGCTGTATTATTTTTAATTGATTGTTCTCAAAAATATGATCAATATTAAAATATTAACATTAAAAATATATAATTTTAATAATTTTGATTACATTATTAAATAAATGAATATAGCATGGATTCAAACAAAAAATTACAATCTTGAAATATACTCACAAGTTTCACAGAATTGTCCAGTGTAGCAAGATGGACAGGTACATGTGTATGCTGTACAGGAACCAGAAACCTGGACACAGGCAGCTCCATTCTGACAAGCATTGTTGTCACAAGCATTTAGCACTAATATTTAAGAGTGGAATGAAATTGAAAAGCTGGATTATAGAGATAACCACCATAATTCTTATTTTCAAAATGAATAA
>NW_022702331.1:0-1048 GCF_011630105.1 Anneissia japonica | reverse complement strand
GGCATTTATTTCAGTCACATCTGTTTTGCTGAAAAGAGAAAAATCAATCTTGGTGAATAAGACATTAAATTACAATCAAAAAATGTACACCTAACAAATTGGGGGAAAAAATGTATTTGAATTATGTTTCAGTAGTGGTGGCACCGGGGGAGGGGGAAGTGGGTGAGGGGGGGAGATAATCGGTATGTGTGAACCCCCTGCTGAGAATCTCGGCACCAGCACAGTGTCGAAAAATTGTTAGTATTATTATCTCCACTTGAATACAGCAATGTGAGTCTTAACGCATGTACTGCATTTTCAATTCATTTTTATTTTTTAACCTAAAAAAAAACATTTCATTTGTGATTCCATTGATGATGTAATGTTGCATTCCAAGAATATCAGAGGGGGTAGTATAACAGTTGGGAACAGCTATCATCAAAAGCACAATAGACAAATATTAAAACTAAAGACAGTGTTAATGTTTATTATACATACAATCAATATACATTGTTAATAAAATATTGGTAAATATTATAATTGATCATATAAATACATAGCAAAATTAGTGAAAGTATAAACATTATTTTAGTAATACATATGACCATAATATTTATGAAAACAAACATCAATAATATAATATAATATAATAAATAAAGATAAACACAAGCAATTATAGAGAGTAAATTGAAATTAACTTGATTACAAAATATACGATATTTAAAAGCAAAGCACGAACATTAAACTGTATGGGCTGATTTCTTTTATATATCCGAATGAACAAGATCATAAATTCCAAATGTTTGTAAAAAAAAGAAATGGAAGGGGAATAAACATTGGAATTATGAAGAGATACCTAGGAAATTAAAATGCAGAAAAGCAGAGATCAGCTTCAGACACCTTACTAGGCCACACATACACACACATCAAGCTGTAGATTCTCTAGCATGTCGAGGCAGCAGCCTACAAGAAGAACCAGTGGCCATTTGGATCAGGTGTTTCAGAGAGAAAAACAAGAGAAGCTTCTTTGATTCCAGACTTGGGCTCCTTACTGAAGCTACTGTGCCAC
>NW_022702330.1:0-886 GCF_011630105.1 Anneissia japonica | reverse complement strand
AACTTGTGAAAACTGATTTCACAACTTGTAACATGCAAGAACAGGAGAAGAGTGCATTCATTTGAGGAATGGTAAAATGTGGCAAAGACAAGCCAAATCAGTCACTCGTCGCAAAAATAGATTTTGAGTTATTAATACAGTGTTAGAGAGTAAAATAATAGCTATAAAATGGTAAAAAAATCATTCAAATCGGACATTTCCTTATGAAGTTACAAGCTTTTAACCACACAGCTGTTTAAAGAACAATATATGAGAAATTAACCGTCAAAGTTTATGATTTCAGGCATTTCTCATGCAGAAACTATCTTTAAATCCTTAAAAAGTATTGTTTTAACATTGAAAATGGGGAAAATAACAGCATAGAATGATGTGTAGATATATAAAGGGTAGTTTAGTGCAATAAAATCGATTTAAAAAAATTAGACATTCCAACATGTTTTGGCCATTTTCTCTGAAACACGATTTGCGACGAGGGACTGGTTTGGCTTTTCTTTGCCACAAATGGCATTTTTTCTTCCTATTCGGGTTTTAGACAAGCGCCCTCACACGGATGTGCTCCTTGGCTTATGCCTAGCCTATGTTAAATTAGCTTGAATTAGGACTCCGTAAAGTGCATTTCAGAATGTTATAGAGTGCAAATCAAAAATACAAAAAATTTTTTTTTTTTTTTTATCTGAAATAATATATACTTAAAAAAATTGCAATAAATACATCTGTTCGTTTGTGTCACATCCGCCATTTTCCACACTACTTCTGCAAATCGAGGAAGAAAATTCTACTCGAGTTCGACCAGATGAACGCGTTTCACAAATTGTGAACTTGGAAACACCGACTTCACAAGTTCTAATGAACGTAGCATAAGCTGTCGGGAACATATATCACTGTG
>NW_022702329.1:0-640 GCF_011630105.1 Anneissia japonica | reverse complement strand
TTCCATGCACGACTGGCGCATATTCTTCGGTCGAGCAAATTCGAACGATTTCACTCTCACCTTCCTGTGGCATTTCGACGGAAGGCGTTACGGTTCAGACAACCCCTACTTCGAACTTCTGATGCGCATACTGAGAAACGCGTGCGCCAGTCACAACGACAACGACGTAGCGGAGTCCCGGTCGTCGACGTCGTTGCAGTCGATCGCTGGCATGATAGAGACCTGTCTCGATCATCTGGGAGTGGGAGGAAACGAAGTTCGAAGTTTCGTCAACGAGGTTGTCGACGATCCGCGCAACCCGTTGAGGAACTGGTTCGTATTTTGCAGTTACGCGAAGAGCTTGGGTTCGTCGGTGATCCGTCCGCTACGGCTTCTCACGGAGGTCGGCGAACGAAACTCGACGTTCCCGGCCGACGCCGACGTCTTCCAACCGAGCTTGTGGAAGAGGTTGCGCTCCAACGGAACCAAGCTGCCACCGTGCGTGTCCGAGTCGACCGTGCTCCACGAGCTGGACAGGGACAAGGTGATCAACGTGTTTCCTCTCTTCTCCGGTGCGCACGACGACCGGGAAGTGTAAGATGACATCCGAATGGACGAGAACAGGATAAGGCGGCAGAGATTGCGGCGGTGCGTCGAGGAG
>NW_022702328.1:0-510 GCF_011630105.1 Anneissia japonica | reverse complement strand
CTGCTGATGGAAAACCAGTTCGATAGTCTGAAGGCTTTGGCTACGGTCACACTAGCGTCTCAAGCTTGGCTTGACTCAACGCGGGTGAGATTTCAAGCCAGGCTCGAAATTCTGGGTCGGTCACACTAGTTGGATTGACCTCCAAATTATGAAAATCCAAAAATCAGAGCCGCAAAGAGAGAGTTTGGCCAACTCTGTTTCACGGGATCGATATACGCGCGTGTGATTGGGTGGCTCGCAATCAAAGATTTTACACCAGATGTGCCCGAACCACTCTTCTTCAACTGATCTTTTATCAGCTTGTATTGGGCTCGCAATGCCTTCGCTTTTGTTTGAATTTGGGCCGTCGTTCTCTTCTCATGTCCGAGACTGGCTAATCTGTCAGCAAGCACGTCAAAAATTCCCGTTTTGTTGTTTGTTTTTTTTTAATTTCTATCCGGTCACTCAGCTCGGGTTGGCCCCACAAATCTACCAGGTCAGCTGTTTCCTGGTCGCTCCAAATCAATCGCA
>NW_022702327.1:0-613 GCF_011630105.1 Anneissia japonica | reverse complement strand
GGTCTGACTAATGAGGTCATTTGCTTTTTCAATGGAATTTTAATTATACCGTAAATCACATAGCTTAAAACCTCAAAACAAACTGTTTACATAACCCTATAAAGGCTTGCAGTGTTCATTCAGTAGTACATTTGATCATAGGCAAAGTAAAAAATAGGAAAAAAAATTCTTCTTTAACTTTTATATAAAAAAAATATACTCTTATTCAAGAATTGTTTTCAGAAAATTTGATATTTTTCAATAATCTTCCTTCTTACCGTTACCACAAATGTTAAGTTATATATTCGTATATACAGGTCAGGAATTAAATTCATAATACATTTATAATGTATACACACATTCATGTTTCTCTATAAATAGTGAACTGTGGTCGCTAAATAAATCGTTCGCAAATCGTTCGATAATAAAGTAGATTGTTTCCAAAGAGGTTTACTAAAACGATTTTTAAATATTCATTGGCCATAACGAACATTGAACTCTATAAAAAAGAACCGATCTCCCAACTTAATAATAGGAATATAATCAGTTGTATTAATAATACGATGCTAGTTCGAATGGCAGCTAAAACTGCCGTTTCTATAATTTCCTGAATGTTTGACTGGTTTGACATGTT
>NW_022702325.1:0-1574 GCF_011630105.1 Anneissia japonica | reverse complement strand
TCGTTCCTCTTCTGACGTTTTCACAAAGCGGCTACCGGAAACTAACGAAGATTCGCGTCAGAAACCGAGTCGAGAGCACCCTTTACAGAAAATACCATGTTCCAAGATCTTTCAAAATGAGGCCATCAGTATTTTCAAAATTACCAATAATTTAGCACCAACGAAGCAGATTCCTTATTAATGAATTCTCTATGACACCACATCTAAAAATCAACTAATACTACCCAAAGAGGTGGTTTGGTTTCCCAACCTTGAGGGTGGTTTCAGTCCCTTGCTGTGCATTTCGCTTGTGTTCTTTAGCAAAGCATGTGGCCCCAATGACCAGGGAAAAGAACTGTGCATTATAACCTCAAGGAAGAGGTGCATTATAAATGCCCATTCCAGTACCAGACCAAGAAATTATGGAATGAAATTAGTGATGACCTCAAACCTTGTACAGTATACAATTTCTCTTATCTAAAATAGAAAACTAAAAATTGGCACCTGAAAGATTCAGTGCATGTTGGCAATTCACATTCTTGTAAAAGGCCAGAGATGTAATGAGGGTACATGTCTGATTCCTTTTGAAATTAATTTCAGTGGATGAAGACCATGAAGACTATGAATGTGCCAGTGTTCTGTCTGTGCACACCCAAGATGTAAAACAAGTAATATGGCATCCACATAAGGAGGTAGGACTGTAAAGGTAGTAGGTTGTAGTTTGTACCAGTAAATAAAGGGGGTAGTAGGTTGCTTGTTTGTAGGTGGTGGAGGGGTGATATGGCATCCACATAAGGAGGTAGGACTGTAAAGGTAGTAGGTTGTAGTTTGTACCAGTAAATAAAGGGGGTACTAGGTTGCTTGTTTGTAGGTGATGGAGGAGTGATATGGCATCCACATAAGGAGGTAGGACCATAAAGGTGGTAGGTTGTAGTTTGTACCAGTAGGTAGAGGGGTGATATGGCATCCGCATAAGGCGAGGCAGTAGGCCCATAAAAGTGGTAGGCTGTAGTTTGTACCAGTAGGTAGAGGGGTGATGGCATCCGCATAAGGTGAGGTAGGACCATAAAAGTGGTTAGTTGTTTGTACCAGTAGGTAGAGGGGTGATATGGTATCCACATATGTGCAATTCCATAAAGTTTCTTTTTTATTATTTGTTTTATGCCTTGAGTTCCTTTTACAAACTTTAGTGTTACACATTAAAACTTTATATACTTGATTTTATATCTCATTTCGCTGAACCTGTACTTTGCTGCAGTCTCCCGACCGCAACCAAAACAAAGATAAAAACAAGCTAGAAATACTGTACCCTGTACTCAGCACTTGACTTACATAAAATCAACTAAAATGCTGACCCTACAACAAATTACTGTATGCAATTGTATTTGCAACTAAAAAATGGTTAACTAAAAGCCTCATAGGCTAGCTATACTTGGAGTTGCGCTGGAATAAAAATACATAAGTATCAATTCAAAGTATTGCTTAAAGCCCCATTCCCGGCAAAATTTCAATTTTTAAGAAAAATCTAACTTTTGTATAATGTTATAAAGATTTATAAATATAATACGGAATTGCTAGTTTAACTGAATTTAGAC
>NW_022702324.1:0-1548 GCF_011630105.1 Anneissia japonica | reverse complement strand
GAGCGGCTTCCCTACTTAGCGATGCGCGAAAGGCCGCCGCCGTAGACAAGGAACAGAAGCTGCTCGACGACCTTGCGCGGTGCCGGAGGGAGAAGGAGAATCTGAGGAGCAGCTTGGCAGCTCGGAGGCATGGAGGGATGCACGGTCTTCCCGACGTCGCTACGGAGGACGTGGGAGACGAGAGGAGCATGCTGGCGTGCGAGTTTAACGCGAAGTCTTACTCCGGAGTCGAACATGCGACCCACGCGCTCGACGTACTCGTCAGGAACGTCTTGCTCGGTTCAGTCCCCGCCGACGTCGCAAACACGCATTCGGCGACTTCCTCGACCGCGATATCGGCCAAGACTCTACACCAAGTAGTGGACGCGTGTTCGAAATCCTGGCAGGAATTCCTGATGACCGTGGTACTCGCGCAGTGGACGAAGGAGACCGGCATACCGTTGAAACCCTGGGTCAAGAGAGGAATTCAAGATCTGGAGACGATGATGCCGCTGCTGTCTTGCATGACGTTCGCGTGCGGTAGGCGCCTTCTCGCCGAGATGCTCGACGTTCCAGAGTACCTTTTCTGTCGCGAGAAAGACTTTGTGCAAAATTAGTAAAATAAAATATATTCCAAAAAAAAATTCACGAAATCTCTTGTATTTTTCTATTGTTAGTATTTGTACGAGGCCGGTGTAGATTCGACTTTTCTGGACTTAGATAAATTTTGAAGAGTCTGGACTTAGAAAAAATTTAGTCTTTTCTGGACTTACAAAAATTTTCGAAGAGTCTGGACTTAGAAAAATTTTCGAAGAGTCTGGACTTAGAAAAATTTTGAATACTCTGGACTTTCGTGTACCTGACTTGCAGACGGACGTCGCCAACACATCGAAGGTGCGAATTGAAGACGTCTTGGACGCGTCCGCGATCCTCAGACGGACTTCGAGTGCACGGACGCCTCCTCGGATATCCTACCGACGTCGAGTAGGTGGACGCGTCCGCGATTCTCAGACGGACTTCGAGTACACAAACGCGTCCGCGATTTTCAGACGGACGTCGAGTACACGGACGCCTCCTCCGATATCCTACCTACGTCGAGTACGCGGACGCGTCCGCGATTCTCAGACGGCCGTCGAGTACACGGACGCGTCCGCGATTCTCAGACGGACTTCGAGTACACGGACGCGTCCGCGATTCTCAGACGGACGTCGATTACACGGACGTGTCCGCGATTCTCAGACGGACGTCGAGTACACGGACGCCTCGGCGGATCTCCTACCGACGGCGAATACGCGGACGCGTCCGCGATTCTCAGACAGACGTCGAGTACACGGACGCGTCTCTATCTCAAAAATTTTGTTTTCTGAAACTGAAAATAATTTGTGTCCGCGGCCCGGCGACGGACGTGGAGTACGCGGACGTCGAGTAGACGGACGTGGAGTACACGGACGTGAAGTACACGGACGTGGAGTACACGGACGGATGTCGAGTACAAACTCGCGTTCCGCCGACCGACCTCGAGTACGCGGACGTGGAGTAGACGGACGTGAAGTATACGGACGTGGAGTA